>NC_060081.1:74449575-74739575 GCF_922984935.1 Meles meles
ATGGGCCCAGTGGAGGGGGCCGAGTGGACCAACGTCAGGGCAATAACCCACGCGGGGGACGGGCCCCGTCTCTCCCCCGGTGGAGACCAACTTCAGCAGGGTCGAAGAAATCACAGAAGGAGACAGCACAGGAGAAAACTCCTACCACGGGATGCATCTAACGAGGATTTTATGAAGCTGCCTCGCGAGGAACTACTTCACTCCAGGAGAATGCCTCCTGGTTGCCGTGACTCAGAGAGTGATCTGCGAAATAATTCACCAAATTAGAGTTTGCCGGGTGTAAGTTTGTAAATCTGATCCCCCTGCCCGCCCCCCATTACGTTGATTATATCTTTCATCCCCAAGAATGAAACCAAGAGCCTCCCCCTGCCCCTCCTCCCCTCCCTCTGTAATCCTCACCCCTCATTTCTCAGCACCCTGCCACCCCTACGGCAGTGGCGTGATCCCCGCGAAGCTTGCAGGGAGTTCATTAAAAACCGACACCCTCTCCGTTGCCCACCGGGCACTCCCAGCAGCCCCTGGGGCCATGGCGGTGGCAGAGCAAGACAGTCGCTCAGGAGGGGCCGGCCCCCTTGGAGGACAGGGACCCCCGCGCGAGTGAGAGGAGCCAGCAAACAGTTAATGGTTTAATCCTTTACAGAAAAAGTCAAGGCAGACTTGTGATTCTTGATGTTAATGAAGGTGTCACACATTGTCTAGAGAAAGTTGTGCCTGGCAATCTTCCCTTTTTCGGATGCCTACCCCAGTGACATTTCATCTCACATCCACCTTAATGAAATGCATAATTAACATATTCTAATTGTGCTGAGCGCTGCGATGATTTTGACAGAACTCACTTTCCATGTCTAATTTGATGCTAATTTAATCTGTTCCTCTCCCGCTGACATGACCTTTCTTGATTGAGTTTCACTGAGGAAATTTTTTGATGGATTGATTTATCAGCATTGCAGAGACAACAAAGGCTCAGGGTGCACGACAGAAAATAGGGAGGGAACGGCCCTGGAAGCCAGCGCGCTCTGAACTTGCCGGCTGGAATGTCCTCTTTCCAGAGACGGCTTGTCTGATCTACTGATGGAATTTGAGAAATGTGACATCTGTGTGCGGGTTTGATCTCTCCGATAAAGACAGTAAATATCTTATTGTGCCCGGGAAGCTTTGCATGGAAAACTCCTCTAGGGCTAGTGGAAGGTAGCTTAGGACGTTCCTGGTGACAAAGAGCCAAGCCAGCCAGCGGCTGATGGCCCGTTCTTGCCTGGGCTCTTGAGTGGAATTTGGTCGCTTGGCTTCTGCCAGGAGGCACAAGGACTATCTTTGGTTAAGCTGAAGGAATGCAGCAACTATCAGGGTCACCGCGTGGGGATTTCAGACTTCAAGAGAGGTACACCTTGATCTTGTGGGAGCGTCAATGGACTTTTCCCCCAGCGCACCTGCCCTTGGATACACAGTGTCTAAAGGCAATGCCTATGACTGCCTCTTTGTCCAAATCCAGATCCATAAGGAAGTATGTGCTTAGGATACAAGCGGACATTCTACCAGTTTGTGGGAAACAGGTGAATCACGGAGGGGAGCCTGTGAGCAAGTTGCCAAGACAGAATCCTCAAAACTGTGGAAAAAACAAACAAACAAACTCCTTGGTTTGGGGGTTTTGTTTCATGTAGTCTCTATTTCATTTACCCAAATGTTTCTTCTCTTAGAAAAGATGTATGTAAGTTGTCCATAGTAAATAGATGTTTTCTTCCGAGTCCCCAAGGAGGAGGAAACATTTATTCCAACATGGCTGCCATGACCGTGAAGATTTTTGCAAAATTTCTCCAGGAACTGTCTGATGAGCCCCACAAGGATAGCAAGATAACGAGATTATAATCATTATAATTACACTTCATCATAGATCAAAAGCAGTTTAACTCAGCAAAATGACCTGGCCAGCTTCACTCTCCTTTATTCTAAGCGACTTCTGGCTTCGCACAAAGATTCAATCCCTCTGCCAAGCCTGGCTGGCCAGTGTGCCTAGGGGTGCTCTCAAGGCAGCAGGCAGAGCAGAACATGGACCCAGGGGCCACACTCCTTCGTGTTTAGCTCCTCCCGCCCCCCCCCCCTCCCCGAATCATGAGCAGGGAAACTGGATGGTTTTCTCATGGGCAGAATGGCAGAATGACAGTCCTACCTTAAAGAGCTCTTTTGAGGACTAAAGAGCAGAAAGAACAGTGCCTGACACATAGTTTGGCTCATCTTCTAGGTCCGAGCCACTCTGAGAGGAGACGGGCCGAAGCCTTCGAACACTAGAGCGGCCTTCCCAGCTGAAGTGTGGAAGCGGCTAGACTTGTTCTTCTCTGAGATTATTAAGTGACCAGACATACAGTTTTGAGGCAACTTCAATGATGTGTCCATTTCTACTGCTGTTGTAGCAAATGACCACAAATGGGAGCAGCTTAAAACAATGCAGACGGACCATCTTATAGTTCTGGAGGCCTGAGAGTCCCACTCCGTCTCTCTGGGATAAAATCGAGGTGTCAGCAAGGCTGCTTCCTTCTGGAGGTTCCAGGGGAGAATCTGTTTCCCTGTCTTTTCGGCTTCTGGGAGGCTGCCCGACCTTTCCTGGCTCACAGCCCCATCCTTGAATTACTCTAACCTCCTCTGTCCTCATCTCTCCTCTTAATGGCTCTGGCCCACCTGCCCCCCTCCAAGAACCCACCTGGATAATCCAAACTCATGGCTCCGATCTCAGGATCCTTGATCTGCTCGTATTGGCGGAATCTCTCTTACCATGTACAGGAAGCGTTCACAGGTTCTGGGGATCAGGATGTGGGCATTTTCAGGGCCATTATTCAGCCTGCCATAACTGGTTTCACTTCAGGCAGGAAGTGGTTCTCAGCAGGGCAGATCAATGCCCTCCCACGTCTCAGTGCCACTCCGCCGTTCCATTTTGAGGGAAGAAAATCGATCTGGAGGAAGCAACTGAAATCAGAGATAGGACGGGATCTCCAGGATGGTGCGGTCCCCTGGAAGTGCCTCGCCTCCGCCGGCTTTGCGAGAACGTTGGGGTGTTTGTCTGTCAATGTCAGGCTTGAAACTATTCAAGGATTCCAACCCCAAGTACATGCCCTTTTGAAGCATATCCATCTGGCTGCGAGTTTGATCATGACAGGGCCTCCTGCGTGATACATTTAACCCAGCATTCCCCTGGCTTGGTCAAAGCCTTTCTTACAGAGCCTCCAACAAGCCGGGAATTTTGATCTCATCCCATTCTCTGCTGTTTCTGCAGGGCCTAGGACAGTGCCCAGCCCCTTCAAGGCAATCAATATACTTGTCATCTAAATGAGTAAGTGGTCGATACTGAGGGCTTTTGTGGTCCTTGGAAACTACAACTGCTTTTCACAAAGACGAAACATATTTTGTCTATTCTGTAATATCCCACCTGGAAAATCCTAGATATCTCTGAATACTATCATACTCTGTGGTCACCGTGAAACTTCAAGTTTTTCCCACGTGAAACCAGAAGAGAGACTGGGAACCCATTGTAGCTTAGAGCAATGTCTGTTCATCAAGTCATTTTCATTAGAATCGTTCACTTCAATAAGATCCTGGCATTTTTGATAAGCCAGCATCCAGGGAACAAAGCTGTTATAAAATGACTTACTTAGAGGTTCCAGCCATAATTTTTGGCCTCAGAATATTGCTGGGTGTTTTTTTTCTGTCAGTCTACAGTGAAAATGTAACATTTCAATTGCAATCCATTAGAAAGAGGCGAAGAAGGGGCTATTTGCATTTGATCCACAAATTGGACCAGAATAATTTTTGTCAACTTCTGATCTGCCAATACTCCGTTCTTTAAAAAAATTAAACTAAATACTCATTAATTCACTGTTTTCCCTTATTGAGTGAAAAGATTTTTTTTCTGTCAACTGTGTTTTTATCCAGAAACAGTTAGAGAATATTTTGCATTATTAAAAATTGGGAGGTGGGAAGTGACATTTCCTTTGAACTCCAAACAAATTGCAAACTTCAAAAAATGTGTGACGAAACAACCTAGCATTATAACCCAAAGAGTTATGATGGAGAAATAAGATGAAAAAAATGAAGAGGGTTTTTTTGCAAATAGGATGTTAGTGGTGCTTAACGCCAGTGTATTAGTTTTAGTGCTTACAAGTATTAATTGATTCTCTGTCAAAAGAAGTATCATTTTAGGTCACATAAAAATGAGTTCAATTATCATCAATCCAACAATTGGAAAGACGATATGTGGTAGGTGAAATTCGAAAGATGGTCTCCCACAATCCCCATCTCACGTTTGTTCAAAAACGAACCTAGCTACTGCAGTTAAGGGATCTTGCAGGTGTAAGTAAGAGCTCAATCTAGTTGAGTTTAAGCTATAGAGATTATCTGTTTCGGGTGGGCCTGGTCCAATCAGGTGATCGTTTTAAAAGCAAAGCATTTTCTTTAGCTGGAAGCAAAAGGAGACATCAGAGAGATGCATCCCTACTGGCCTCAGGGAAGGAAACAGGAAGAAAATTGGGGTCAGACATATTTGAATTCAAATTCTCCACTGTTGGTCTTATGACTTTGGGAAATTTTCCTAATCATCCTATGCCTTAATTTCCTAAATTATACTACTAGCAATCTCAGAAATGCATCATAAGACATTAAGAGAGATAATATATGCAAAATATATTATGACACATACTATGTGCACAACAAATGTAATGATTATTTTTTTTTTAATGTTCTCTTGTAAGGTTACCATTCACTGACTCTTTTGCAATCTGGGTTCTGATTCTAATAAAACAATATGAGTCCACCCACATGAAACAACACAGAAAAGCATAATCCAAGTATGAGGTTTTGTACTATGTTGGGATTGTGGGCAGGGCCAGCTCTTCACCCCTTTCTACATTTCCTTTTGATCCTCACCTAAGCTCAGTATTTTCCCCCGGATTTACTGTGTAGCTGACTGTCCCTGTGTGTTTCCAGGAGTTCAAATCTTTATCATCATGCCTTTTCAACAAAAACTAGCTACCCTGGGTCCTGTTCTTCCAGGACCCCACAAAGTAAGTGGAAATAGTCTTACAAATTAATTTGTACAAAGTGGATAATGACCAATGATCACTTAGCTTCCCATATGTATTCCATTAGAGACTCTTAATGCCTTCACTCTAATAAATAAGGTGGGATTTCAGGCATCCGCTTCAAAGCTAATAGAAGAATAATTAGGGGGACTGCAAATCCTTTTGGTGTTACTGGAAGCTGTCCCATGTGGGTAACAGTCTATACAATGTCCAACTAATGGCATCTTTTCCTGTTTCCACCCCCTTTGCTCATATGGTTGCCTGATTTCTCTACTTGACACAGTAAGGATTTCCACAAGTTCCTTCTTCTCATTAACTCATTTTATTACTTAGAAAAAAACAAAGGAATGTATGTTTATTTAAGAAGAAATAGAAAACAAAGGAAGTCAAAATAGAAAACACTAGAGATCATTTATCGTCTCGTCCTCTATAGGCGATGATGATGTGAGAGTGTCGGTAATGAAGAGGGCTAAGGTTGGCACATGATTCAGGTTGGAAGAGAGGCTCAAAGATTTGCCCCAAAGCTGTGTTGTGTAGCAAGCATCCTGTGGTACCCCAGGGATATAAGTCAGTTGCTGATGGAGATTAAGATAGGGATGGTGCCCCATCTCCCAGCTATGCATAAATTTTACAGAATGAAACTGTTATGGTATATAAATCATATCTCAGGAAAGTTGTTGATGAAACAACAAGAAGAAAAGGTGGACACAAAGAAGAGAGGGCTTTCTGAGGAGGTGACATTGAAGCTGACATGGGGATGTATGCAAAGAGAAAGATTGGCTGGGGTTGGCGAGAACATGGCTGGCTGAGAGAGAGTCTGTGCAACGACCCTGAGATGAAAGAGGACTTGGTGTGTGTCATGAACTGGTGGAAGGCAAGGATGGCTTGAGTATTTTGAGCAAAGACAGAAGTTTTGAGAGGAGAGACTGGGGAGGCAAGCAACAATAAGCTTTGCCAGATGCTCAAGCCTGATATGAAGGGTGTTCCACATGCTCTGGGCTATTGAGAGATTTGAACTAAGGGACTGACATGCGGTGATTTATAATTGGCAACATTTTCCTTAAAAAGAGTAACAACCCATACTGTGTCCTTACTATTCTAGGGATTTCACATCACTAATTTATTTATCCTTCACAATAACCCTGAGGTCGGTATCCAAAGTAACTTGCTCAAGATAGCTCACGGAGAGCTGTGATTTGAGCTTAGTACCTCCCACACAAGAGCCTGAAATCTTAACCAGTACCCTATCCTTCAAAATAGGGATGAACAGACATCCTGTGAAGTTATACATGGGCTTGGAAGGATCCCACCCTTGGCTTAGTGCTCTGCCATCACCAGCTTGACATGCTTAATGAGGGTGCCTGGGTGCCTTGGTGCCTCAGTCAGTTAAGCATCTGCCTTTGGCTCAGGTCATGGTCTTCAGGGTCCTGGGATTGAACCCCACATCCAGCTCTCTGCTCAGCAGGAAGTCTGCTTCTCCTGCTGCCTGCTGCTTCCCCTGCTTGTGTTCTCATTCTCTCTCTCTCTGACAAATAAATAAATAAAATCTTAAAAAAAAAAAAAAAAGAACTCATCAACCTTTAACCAAAGAAGAAAGAAAGAAAGAAATGTTTAATGAGGGATTCCTGGGTGGCTCAGTCAGTTGGGCATCACCTTTGGCTCAGGTCATGATCCCAGTGTCCTGGGATGGAGTTCCTCATCGGGCTCCCTGCTCAGTGCGAAGACTCCTCCTCCCTCTGCCTCTGCCCCAGCCTGTGCTCTCCCTCTCTCATTCACTCTCTCTCTCTCAAATAAAGAAATAAAATATTACAAAAAAAAAAAAAGCTTAATGATTTTTGAACAAGAGGCCTCTGGTTTTCAGTTTGCATGGGACCCACAAATTACACACCCAGCACTTCTAACCCCTAGAGTTTTTACTATAGAAGGAGTCATTAACCCACTGAAGGTCATGGATGGGCTCGCCAGGGAGGACGACCAAACTCTTAAAGTTTAACATGAAATTTCTCATGCAAATCCGTTTTGGGAGTGAACTCCAAGCTTCCATCAGATACTCAAAGAGATCCAAGAATACAAAAGGAATACAACTTACTGATTTACCAGTGACCTCTCATAATCTCATAATCATAATCTCTTCTGATTATGGGGAACAGGTAGATGATGGAGTGAACTTTGTTCTTATTCAGCTTCCTGTTCTCCTCTATTGATCAATAGTCTTAGTATCAACAACATTCTTTCCAGAAAACAGAAATAATAGTTATGATTATTATTAAGTTTATTACTATTATTATTATTATTAATGAATAAAAATAAGTGGAAAAGGAAAATTATAAGCTGAAGATTTTCTTTGGTGTATTTTTCTTCCTGAAGGGCACCTAAATTCTGTCTTTATCCCCTCTACCACCAGAGCTTTTTAAACCCCCCCCAAAAAAACAGAAACGAAAACAAAAGCAAAAGCAGCACTTCTGAATTTATATTAATGAATTTGGTTTAAGGTTTTTTCACCAGGCTGCCTGAATTCAATTTCTCTTTGTTTCAGAGACCAGTTGGATTATACAGGTACTTTTCAATAATCGTATTACATCAGAAAATACTTTGTACCCAGAATATATTCATAATAATAAATGTGAATATGTGTATTCCATAATAAATAATTTCTAGTTTTAATATTCTAATTAATTTATTCAAGAATTAGTTATTACTCTCATCTTAGAGCCTGAACTTATTTATAACTAGAAGAAAACTAGATTTCAAAGGTAGGACCTCGATTCCATTTAAAATAACCCCCAATTAATTTCTAAGCTGCTGAAGGCAAATGATAAAATTTTTATCTCCTGGTGCAAAATTTCCTGGAAGTTGTTTGTGCTCAGAAAACAATTACATGCCCATGAAAAGAGAATTACCCACTTTAAGAATAATAGGAGTGAAAATAGGCCTCTGGATTTATAACGAAATGGTTTCTTGTTCTTCCCTGTCGAGGCGCTGATGTCTCTGCACGCCCCCGCCTTGCAAAGCATGAGGTCCCCAGCTCTCCGAGCTATCAGACACGCTCTCCCTGCATCTCCCGGGGCTCTCCCAGGGCGACCCCACATGGGGACCTCCGGACTCTGTTTATTCTTAGAGTGAGCAATTGCATACAAATGGAGGATACTAGGACACAGGCCACCAGCACAGAATACAGGGACAAGGGAGAAAAAAAATGTTTCTCTGAAAACAAAATATTAATTCGACTCTAAACCCGGGATGGATTTTCTGAAGTGGAAAACCATTCCTGGGAAGAATCAGAGGGAGTTGGTTTGGTTTCATTTTCACATTTACCAACACAAACTCATGTCTCTTCTAAGGGCAGGGATGCACCCGAGGCACACAGACGGTTTCTTGAAATAAAAGCAATGTTTCTCGTTGGCCACTTAATATTCTTCTATTTACTGGATGGTTTTCTTCTCTTTATGAAAGAAAGAAAGAAAGAAAGAAAGAAAGAAAGAAAGAAAGAACCGGAAGGGAGGGAGGGAGGGAGGGAAGGAAGGAAGGAGGGGGGAGAAGGAGAGAGAGGGCAAACCCAGCAAGGATTGTTTTCATGAAGCTTCTGTACCTGAGGAAACTGGAAGAAAACCCTAGCAACTGAAACCCAGTCGGAAAAAAGTTCTATTCTTTTTTTTTTTTTCATTCCAAACTCTTTCACAGGAAAATCCACCCATTTGTGCATAAAATAAAATGGCAAATTAGACTTACTTGGAGAAATAAACGTAGAAACCATTCATCCATTATTTTTAATGGTCCTTTGCCACTTGATGAAGCAAAAATAACACTTCACTCAGCTGACAGATAAGCCAAGCAACAAAATCCTCCTTCCTTTCCTTATGAGATGATTGCTTCGAATGTTGTGTTTTATTTTAAAAACCAAAAACCAAATATCTATTGTGAACATATGTGTAACTAAGAGCTACACTAACTCATCTTTCCACTGTGGCATGCTTTTTTGTGGGCTAAAATATACTCCCTCTCTAATATTTTCCTCCTGGTTGCTCTCTTAGCCAATACCCAGACGTACTGTTTACTGAGGGCTGCTGGTAGCAGGTGTTCGGTATGTAGTCTTTCATTAGGTCTTCCAAACTATTTCAGGAAGCAAGAGTTACAATCCTGCTTGGTGGATAAAGAAACCCGGTATCAGAGTCCTTCATTCATAAAGAGGCATCTCCCTCCGCCCCAGTGGCTGGAGTCAGGCAAATGGGGGTCACACCTGGCTCTTTCTCACTGTGTGATTAGTTATTTAACCTCTCTGTGCCTCATTTTCCTGTCTGTAGAATGTGGAAAATAATACAGGACCACAATCCTTTGGCCATAATTCATCCAAAATCTCTGAAAATTAAAGTGCTTTCATAAAGCGCCATCCAGTAACAGTGGCTTCACACCAACACTCATTTGGCAAAAAAAAAAAAAAAAAAAAAAAGAACCCTGCCGGCATGAGATTATTATAATCTTTCTTGGCCCTACAGGGTGAAGGTCTGAGCAGGCGAGCCAGCAAACACAACGGTTCTGAGCCGTGTGCCTGATATATTGGAGAGAGAGAAAGAGAAGCCCTGGGGAATGGAACTGAGAGATGGGAGGTGGGCGAGGCACCAGGGATAAAGTCAGAAAGGGAGAGAGAAGCCATGTCACATGATAATGGTGCCATGCTGATAATGATAAGTGGTCAGTCCAAGGTCCCACTTTGGGTAGGCAGCAAAGCCAGGACTCAAGGCTGAGTCAGCTCCATCAATTTCATTGGCAAGTCTCTCAACGCAAGGGAAAACTTATCTTTAAGGCATCCTTATAAAGAGTCTCAGGCTATGAGACTAAGGAAAAGATTCATAAATATGGTGGCCACTCAAGCGTCTGGGTGGTCAGTTGGTGAAGTGTCTGCCTTCAGTTCGGGTCATGATCCCAGGGTCCTGGGATTGAGTTCCATGTCAGGCTCCCTGCTCAATGGGGAGCCTACTTCGCCCTCTGCCCCTCCCCCCACTCATTCTCTCAATCTCTGTCTCTCAAATAAATGGGTAAAATCTTAAAAAAAAAAAAAAAATTCAGCCACTCAACTCCAACATTGACTTTGGTAACCAGGTAGGAGTGCAACTTCAGTAGACTTCAAGTTCAGGAGCTAGCATCAATGCTCATGTCAAAGACCTTGCTGAGTTTCTCTGTAACACAGAAGCAACTTCGTGAAAAACCAAGATTTCAAAGTGAGGGCAGAAAGGGTATATTGTGTAGATATAGCAAAAACGTAAATTGTATGTTGTAAACACAATATAGTAATAGCAAAATTATTTAGTGTAAGACTGTACCTCATTTAATCCCTAATCTTGTCCACTGCTCATTTACACATATCACCTCCTAGATAGCCTAAGATTTAATTTATGTAGGCTGGAATTGGTGAAATATACTTCTCTGGTCAGCTTACTATGAATTTTCTGCTCCAAATTTTCTACCTTCGTCAACTGAAGTCCAGAAACATTCCTTGAGCTTTTACTCTGCACCCAGCACAGTGTTGGCTCCTAGAGTCCTAGAAGTAGAAAATATATTGTCCTGAATTCACCAAGCGTCTAGTAAATACAATCTGTTTTCTCTCTAGCATGCCAAACAAGTGATATTTCATTGTCCCGAAAAGCTGAAATTTTTTTTTCCTGATTTTAATAATAATGCCAACATTTTGCCAGCTCCTCAAGGTGCTAGTCACTAGGTTCAGCTTTGATGTAGATGACCTTACTTAATCCCTACAAAGTCCAATATTTAGTGTTATCCCCATTTTTCAGGTGGAGAAACTGAACTACTCAAGACTAAGTATCTTATTCAAGACCCAGTGCTTATAAGTGACGGACATGGGGTGTCAAACCTTGGCAAATCAGACTCCAAATCCAGCCCTCCTAGCTGTTGTGCCATGGTAAAACTTATATTAAAAATGCATGTGTCCAGACCAATGTCCATAGTCAATATCCCTTTCATTTTAGCTAATGCAGTCTTCGTTGTCTTACCCTAGAGTGTTGGTTCAGGCTTTGCTTTTGAACCAATGAAGCATAGAGAATCCACATGCACTGGATTCCCCCTTATTGGCGCTGCAGCCCCCAGCCTCCCCCGCCCCCTGGGACTTGCCTGGCATGGCTGTGCTCACTGGCCCTTCCCACACTGTCACTGCTGAAGGGTTAGTAAATAGAGAACACACCCCAAAGCCTGTCAGATTCTTCTGCACTGGTTCACACACCCCGATGATGAGCAAACTCCTCTATCATTTGCCCAGGATCTTTGAATTTAGATGCTGGGTCAAGAAAGAATGACACTTTTACAAGATGCTGTTCTTCAAAAGAAATGATATTTTTTAGCATCTTTCCAAGGCCCGCAACATAATAGGCAGGTATTGCCCTGGTGATAAATGATAGTTCCCCAGAGGAAAAAAAAAAAGAATTACAACACTGTGGGTCATAAGCTGAGGCTTCTCCAGCATTCCTCTGCCTTCACGGTGAGTGTGAATCTGGCCACAAAAGTCAGAGGTACCTGCAAAACTCTCTTTCCTTTAACTCAGCTTAGTTTTCATTTCAAATTCCCATCCGTCTCAGTGAATAGGAAATTATGTCTCAGTCATTCTGGGAGGTTCCCCTCCATTCCTTCTTTAAAACAGTATAGTTCATCAATGGGAATGATACTGACCCCAGTGAGCTTTCCAGAAAATTCTTTTGGGGAGTTGGTTGTCACAAAGATGGGGAGGTGACCGTGGTATTGTGTGGTCAGAATCTAGAGATGACAAATGATTTGCAGAGCATGAGACAGTCCCATACCATGAAAAACTGTCTGGGATCTCAACTTTTGAATGTCCACTAGACATCCATATAGACAAAGCACAAGCATGTGACTCTGTGAGCCTGGACCCCAGGTCCGTCAGTCACATGCCCTCAAAGTATGCTTACACCGTTTTAACACATACTGAATTTTATAAAAATGTGAATGCCATATAAATTGAGGGAGGGCTGTACTTTGTTCTAACCATACCAAGACTTGTTCTGCCTATCAGCAAATCATGTTGTAAAGCCAATACCATGAATGGCGTTCAAGTCTTTGATACAACACACAGGTCTCGACCTGTGTTTGTGGCTGTCGAGTTCGTTGTTTCTCTGTATAAGGGCCAGCATCTTACCGCTTTCTTAGGTGTTCAGGTGTGTCAAACTCAAGTATTTAAATGTTGACATACATATTTTATTATAAATATTTTCCTCATTTTTGTCCTTTAAAAAATTATGATTGCAGATAAAGAATTTTAGGTTTGTAAAGGGAGTATTTCGTAGAATCTGTCAATGTCCCACCCAATCCCAGAGCACCATCCCCACACACAGAAAGATGTCCTCTGCCATCCTTAGCTCCAGGGCATTTCCCTTGACTTTGAAGTGGCTCTCGATCAGTGGCACATGGCAAGGTGGTGGGTAATTGCACCCTCGGGTGAGATAATGCTGAAATGTGTTCTGCACATCTCCCAGAGACACCCAGTTGGTCGAGCCACAGCTGCCATCACGCATCCTGAATTGGCTTCTCATCCTTCCCTGTTTTCATGACACCATTCCCTTAACAGCCCTTCTGGAATCATCTCCTATATACACTACTTCATCTCATGTCTTTGTCTCAGGATAAACTTCTGGAGAACCCAACTGAAGCGAGGCTGTTCCAGAGTTTCTTTGGAAAGGGGACAATGAGTGTGATAAGACCGAGAGCTTCTGCTTCCGGCTTTGTCCAAGTTTGGAGTAGCGTGCACTGCCAAGGAGTGTATCAGTGGGACGTTGGCTATCCCTCTGCATGTGGCTTTCCCGCAACGGAAACCCTCCCCTAGTTCTGGGCCAATCCTGGAGCACAGATTCTTCTCCAACATTGCAGAATCCAGCCCGATAGCCCAGCCTCTGACCTCCAGAGTCTGCAGTGTCTGTCCCATAGACATAGAACAGGTAACACAAATGAGCAAAACTGCCCAGGTGCAAGAAAAGTCATGCAAATAGAAACATCTTCTGTTTCCTGCTTTGCATAGAAATATGGGTTCAAAGAACATGTATCCTTCTGGTAAGTGAATATTTATTGAGCATCTATAATATGCCAGGCACTGGGCACACAGCAGTGAACAAAGAAGACAAAATCATTTCCCTCGTCGAGCTGGGAGAGGCTTCCTGGAAACAAATACGTACCATATGGACCATGTGAAAAGATAATCATCCTATAGGATAAAATTATGCAGGACAGAAGAAGGAAGGCTAGAGGTGAGGGTCAGACATTCAACCTTAACGCCACGGTTCGGCTCCTTGCGGAAGGCATGGTGGGCACCATGGAGAAGGCTCACCCCACGGAAGGTGCTCTCACTCAGTGGCAGCAAATGTCGCTATGTCACATGCCAGAGCCCAAAGCTTCCAGATCTGATTTTCCAAGGGAAGCCTACAGCTTTGTCTCCCTAGAGGGCTGCCAGCAAGCAGTACAAAGTACTTGGCCTCTTAAGGTGTTCAGACTTTCCTTCCTTTAGAGTATATTTCAAAGAAAAGCCAAGAAGTTAGATTGGGGACCTTTTACATCCACCCCGTTCTCCCCGTGGCCATGGCTCCTTGCCTGAGAGAATGGAAAGGGGGCAGGGGATGCAGGAGGGAAATCAAATCCTAAGTGAGCCTGACCCGACCCCACTCGCTTTCTCTTCTTGCCATACCCAGAGAGCTGGAGGCATCTTCTTGCAAAGTCAGTCGTTGACTAGGAAGGATGTGAGTTGCTTCTTTCTTCCAGCACTTCGCAATGGCATGTTGCTGGAGATCCCAGTGGGAAAGCCCCAAATAGGAAAGCCATGTTGGCTCCCTGGAGCTCCCGCCTTGGCAGAGCTGGGCCGACGTTTAGAGGTTGCGATTGCCAACTGCAGCAGAACTTCCAGCGGGAGTTTGACGACCCGCTTTCATCCAAGCCGCTATTTGGGTAGAGGCCTGATTACTTCTAATGACTCCTCTTTGACAGCAACGGCCAAGTCCTCCGTCATCCTGCCGTGGGCTGGAACCGCTCAGGTTTTAGGAAAGAGATGCTCCTTGTAAAGCACGGAGGTGCTAAGGGCCGCTCTCCAGGATGCTGGCCCCGCGTGCCAAGAGGCAGAGCGGCCAAGAGCAACAATGCAAGTGTGCAGAAACCATCCTCGAAACAGGCAGCGTAATTAGTTTGCCCATTACTGAAGATGTCCTAACTCTTTGCTAGTCAACAGAATCTTTGTCCTTGAGTGTTTATGTATTTCTTTGGCTCCTGAAGAAGCCAAGGCCTGAGAATCAAGGGAGTTTTGTCACGAGGAGTGATGGCCGAGCAAAAATGATGGCCTGCTTTCTGATTCTAAAACATTCTCTTAAGTACCCAGTTGGCTCTTGACTGTAGGTTCCTGGCACGTCGTGGGTGCACGCAGCAGGGCTGTTGCTGACAGCTCTCCTGGGATGCGGGGGTGGGGGGAGCTCTCAAGCCGGCTCACTCAACGTGCCCTCCTAAAACACACACCAGGTCTCCACACCATCACCTCCCTGGCTCTCCACGCCACCCCCTTTCCGGGGATCATGGTGTCTGGGGTTTTGCAAGGGGGATTTCTACCCGGGGTGAAGCAAGTAGGAACTGGGTGACATCTTAGGGTCACGCGTATGCTGTGTCAGTCACGAGGTGACCAGCTCGATGCTGGACTTGGACAAAGGGGAGGTGTGATGGCCTGCCGCAGGTGACAAGCACTGGCCGACGGTGTGAGTACGTGGGATCTCCATAGCCACATGGCCTCTGGGGTTTCCAGCGTGCTCCATGGCTGTCCTTCATCAAAGCCACCTGCCTAACAGACCCCCCACGCGTGGACTGGCCTGTCTTCCAGAAAAGCTGGATCCCAGCTCAGATCTCTGGGAACTCCCCCAGAAGGACGCTCACTTCCTTCTTCGTCAACTCAAATCCTTTTTTCTTTTTTCTGGCAAAACACAACACACACACACACACACTCTCTCTCTCTCTCTCTCTTTCTTCCTCTTTGTTCTTTCATTCTTTCTCAATTCCAAATCTCGATTCTTTAGGCCAAAAGCCAGAATCAGCCACAACCCAGTTCCCCAAAAGAGGCAAAAGAGGGCTCAGCACTTAAACATGCATGAGGTCGCCCAGAGAGGGAAGAAGGAAGAGCATCGCCACGTCACCGCGTTAAAAGATTCTGAGCACCTGTCCCCCACCTGACCCGAAGGAGAGTTTCTCAGCCCGCTGTCCCGGAGTGCCACTGTGGTGTCTGTCCCAAGGGGCGACGGGTTTGCTGTGTCCTGCGCAGGCAGAGTCGCTCGGAATGCTTGATGAGAGCCAGGAGTCTGGCCGGCCAGGTGCGCCGCCCACATTTTTCACAGAGAGTCTTTCTGCAGAGCTGAGATACGTTACTGTCTCTCTGTCCGTGCGTCTGCCGATCTGTCATGACAATAGATAGTGGAAAGGATACTTAGCCTATTTAAGAACTCAATCCTTGAAAATATTTTTTGCCCTTTTTTGCATGCAAACACACAGGTGGATTCCAGACGTGGTAATACATAATTGCGTTTTGAATCCCACCTGCCTGGGGTCTTGTGCCAGCTCCGCTCATGCTACCTGACGGAGAATGACTCAGCCTCTGCCAGTCCGTTTTCCTCTCCCAAATGCAGGTGGCAGCAGGCTTTCCTTCACAGACAGCTGTCGGCGTTAAATGCGAGAAGCTATGTCAAGGGCACGGCAAGTAAGAGGGACCCATTTCATACAAGGTGTGGCTGTTGGGGTTATTACTAGGGAAAGGCAGATGGACCATACTGTGGGTCCCCATTTTTCCCCTTTGGTCAGCAGCTTATGTTATTGCATATTCTTGAAAAGTAACAGAATCACGTGTCCTTTCAAATAATCATAACCATAGATATCTGCATCCACTTCTTAGGCTGTGCCAGACAACTTGAATGTGTCTCTTTCGATCCTGGCAACAGTTTCACGAGGTGCCGCTACCATCAGCCCAGCTGCGCAGAGGAAGGGAGGGCCTGGGCCGCGTGTCCTGATCAGGATTTGTAGCTTTATTTATTTTTAAAGATTTTATTTATTGATTTGACAGAAAGAGATCACAAGTAGGCAGAGAAGCAGGCAGAGAGAGAGGAAGGGAAGCAGGCTCCCTGCTGAGCGAAGAGCCCAACTTGGGGCTCGATCCCAGGACCCTGAGATCGTGACCTAGCCAAAGGCAGAGGCTTTAACCCACTGAGCCACACAGGCACCCCAGGATTTGTAGCTTTAAGTGTAGACACCAGGATCCAACATGGATCTGACTCCATAGTCCTTCACTAATACTCCATGGTGCCTTGCTTTCCAAATACCAAACAATTCAGAATTCTGCAGGAACTTTCTTCTACTTCATCCAAATTGGACTGGCTTTACTGTATACTTAGTTAACATGATGATCCTAAGATGGTTAGCCTTGCTTCAAGTAAAGTTGCAGAAAAATATTTCCCTTCCTCCCCCCTCCTTCTTCTTCCTCTTCTTCTTCCTCTTCTTGACGAACAAATGACTAGAAGTGAAAACTAAAGACAAATTTACTTTTATAGTTTCGTGAACTTCAGCTATTAGAGACCGGCGAGCATTGATACTACACGGTAATTCCCGCGCACTTGTTTATACACAGCGTGGCGTGGGTTTCACAATCCAGATTCACGCTCTTGTTTCCCCCTTGCTCTGGAATGACGGGACGTTACAATAGCTCATCAAGGGCCCCAAGAGGATTGCCATCCAATGATATGTCTGATGGTTATTATTTTTTTTTATGTGTGTGTGTTTAGTTGGCGGTGGGGATTCTGTAGAGGAGGCTGAGTTGTCAAAACTTACGAGATCTTTACACACAATGATGACTGCTAAAGCAAACCAAAATACTGACAGGGACTCCATGATATTTTCATCACTTTGGTGTTATCTAAGAGTCAATCTACAAACTCGTGACAATATAGGTTAACATTTCCACCTCTCGTGAGCAAAATGGGAAGACATAAAAAGGATGTTGGGGGTTTTCAATAAGTGAAATTTCCCCCTATAGCAGATTGTACTGTATCATTTGGTTCCAATTCAGTAAAATTTACTAGGCATCTACTATGTGCCAGGCACTAAACATCGATGAACACAGAATCTTTGTTCTTCATTCTTATTATAATATGAAGAAATAATCAATCAATAAATTTGGACTATGCAGGTAGTGACAAATGCCACAAAAAGCACATGTAGGAGCACCGAGATGAGTGAGGAGAGTCCGGGCTGAGAAGGTGAAATTTTAGTAGCCATTTGAACTGAGGAAGCAAGCCGTGGAGATATCTGGAAAAGAATGCAGGAAATGCAAAGTCCCTGAGGCAGGAATGGCTTCACGTGTTCAAAGAGGGGCAAGGAGGCCAGAGCACAGGGCAGGTGAGCATTGGAGGGAGCAAAGGAAGGAAGCGAGGTTGGAGAGAACATCACGAAAGCTTTTCTGAGCCAGCACAATTTTTATTTTTACTCCAAACTTGTGTGTTTCCTGCTTCGTTGGTGATAGAATCACCTTTTTTTAATGAAAAGATGGTAATGGCAGTATTCTTTTTTTTTTTTTTCTTAACATTCTTGGCTAAATAAAGTGTTGGAAACTCTTTGTCAATTCCTTGAAATTTGTTGAAGCTGGTCTGTGAAATCTAGGAGTCTGGGATGTCTGCTCTCGGAAACATCTTGTGGCATTCTGTAGGCGGAAGAGACACGGTGCGGTAGGAAGTGTGGGCCCCCCAGCCCTCCTCTGTCGCAGACACACGGGATGACGCCACTCAGGGAAATTCTATTCCTGGGTTTCACTTTGGGTCTCTAAAATGAGAAGAGAGGTTTAAAGGAAGCCTGAGTCCATGAAGGCACACAGGACCAAGAGAGCACGCAGGTAGGGTAGAGTCAACAGGTCCAGGTGTCCTGGCCTCGAGGAAGGACAGGACCCCAGACCTGGATCCTGTGGCTTCTTTTGCAAAGGGGCAGCTCCACTCAGCGCCATGGTCACCACCTAGGAAAGTTACCGTCACCTCCTTGGACTTTTTCAAGGGGAAAAGAAAAAAAAAAGAACAACAGAAATTTTGGTTCTTATGTGCTATATCCCTGTTTGTAAACAATAACAATGATTTCAATGAAAACAACAGCAACACTCTATAGCCCACAAAACACGTGGGTGGGTTGGGTTCGGCTCTAGGTTGGTATATTCATTTCCTATGGCTGCCATGATGAATTACCACAAATGGGGTGGCTTAAAACAGCAGAAACTCATTCTCTCCCAAGTTTTGGAGGTCAGAAGTTTGAAATCAAGGTGTTGACAGGCCCATGCTCGCTCAAAAGACTCCAAGGGAGGATGATTCTTTGCCTCTTCCAGCGTTCTGCATTCCTTGGCATTCCATGGCTTACGGCTACGTCACTCCAACCGCTACCTCCTCTTTACCTGGCCTTCTTCTCCATATGTCGGTGGCTTCTCCTCTTCTCATAAAGATCTGTCATAGGATTTAGGGCCCATCTACTCTAGTGTGACCTCATCTTAAAATAATGACATCTGCCGAGACCCTATTTTCAAATCAGTTCACATTCACAGGTATCACCTATTAGGTCTCGATCATATCTTTAAGGGAATTCAATTCAACCCACTACAGCTGGCTGGCCTCTGTTATTAATTCGTTAGGATGAAAATTTTGCCCCAGAAATCTGGGAGCCATGAGATGATTAAAACCTGCTCAGTAAGGTTTAGGATGTCCATCTCACTAGGAAGCAAATGGTGAATGGAAGAGAGTTGGTACTGGTTTCCAAATGGCTTATCCTGGCCTCAGACCTGGGTCAAGTCAGGCATACTCTTTCTTCAGAACAGTGTTGAACCATCTCCTGGGGTTGCCATACAAAGTACCACACAGGAAGTGGTATAAGACAACAGAATTTATTCTCTCCCAGTCCTGGAGGATAGAAGACTGAGACCAAGATGTCAGCAGGAACATACAACCTACCTCTAGAGAAGGATCTTTCCTTGCCTCTCCCTAACTTTCTGGTGCCTTTTGACAATCCTCGGTGCTCCTGGGCTTGTAGATAGATCATTCAATTCTATTTTATGTGTCTTTATGTCCTCTCCTCTTCTTATAAGGTTGGCAGCCACTGGCTTGCTTCTTTTTGGCTCTCAGTTCGGTTGAAATGAGGAAACCAGTTAAGAGGACCATGTGGTCAACCCAAAGAGAGATGATGATGCCATAAAGCAGGGATGAAGTCATGAGAAATGGGGGGATTCGGGACATAATTGACACCCACCCTAATCTCATGGTCGTGATTTAGGGGCAAATATATTCAACCCAGTACAGATTCTGTTTCCAGTAAGACCCCTCCCACCTGCCTGACTCTGTGATAAACTTTTCCTTGAGAATCACTGGTGATCTTTCCACCCAGCTACTTCCTTACGAAGCACGCAACAGCTTCCCAACATCCACACCAATTTCAAGTCCAGCGCCAATGTGAAAACATCAATAGTGGTAAACAATTTTGGGGTGGGGTATGGGAGGGAAGGCTTTCATTCCTCTGAAATTTTTTAACTGGATACCTCCTCACTTCTAGACTCAAAGCTCCAGTGGACCCCTCTGAAAAACCACCTCCAAGGACCATGATATCTTGTATTCAGGGAGTGGGGCGGGGGGGGGGGACCAAACTCTGTTTTCAGTTTCTTTGTCTGTGACTAGAGAACTTTAAGAAAAGTGCTCCGTGCCTTTTCCAGTCATATTCCTTTATGGCCTCTTCTAACTACCATTCTTTATGAATTTCTTTTCCATCACATTTCTGATGAGTCTTTTTACTGCTTTGCACGACAAAATACAGCAAATCCTAAAATATGGATGTCTTGTTCTTGTGAGAAAATGGAAAAGTTCACAAGAAAAGAAAATGACATAAGATGAGTGAGTCCATTCTTAGCAATGGTATTCAAAAGTAAGGAGATTAGATAATGATGCAATTAGAGCCCATTTCTATGGTTTTCTATAATTTTGAACATTTGCTGACTTCTGTGACTGGTTTGGTATTTATTCTTATATCATATCAATTTAAAATCATCCTGGATGCTTTGTCCAAGAGGCATGACAATTTATGAAGAAAATATGTTCCGTGGAATTTTAAAGGAAGCTCTCTGGTTTTGACCTCAGATGTTATTATGAGGCCAGCCAATCATTTCAGTCTCTTTTATTCCATCATTTGTTTTAAAAATTTAAATTACATTTCTTCTTATCTTCCTAATGAGAGTGTCTTTGCATCCAGTACATAATAACTGACTAAAAATGGCTTCCTTCTTTTTGCGTTTTCAGCCCATTAGGTGGTCAGCTCAAAGAGACAATGCTGACTGAAAGGAGGGTGGAATTCATGAGAATTGGGGAGGGATTCAGGACATATTTTAAGTTGGAGGATTTGTTGATGGTTGGGCCAATGGTGCCATCGTACAGAAACCAATAGGTCAAGAATATCAAGAATATTCTGTATGTGAGGTTTCTATGAATTCAGAGCTGCCAGGCTACTGGAAACAGGATCTGGCTAGGGTTCAGGGGGGACCTAGGCAGGATTCTTCTTGGGCCACAGGCTACCTTTATAATAGCAATTCCAAGTTGGCTTCTTATTAAGAGGAACAGATCACTTGGATTCTATCACTGGTTCTCAAAGTGATAGAAAGTGTGATAGATGAACTACCTACACTAGCAGGATTATTTTAAATTGAAAAAGCCCTACTTCATAACGTAGCTTCATCCCAAGTCATAATTCATGAAATGATGGATCTGATGGGCATATTTTTACATTATAATTTTCAGGCTTGCATTTCATTGAGAATGACGTATCCACGTTTGCACATGCACACACCCATGCACACACATTCACGCCCATCAAACCCATACTCACATGGATCACGACTTAAGAGTGTGACTCACTTTAAGAAAAAGCTGGTCCTTTTTTTTTTTCAATATTAGGAGAATCGTAATTAAATAGATTCTAGAATACGGCAAAAATTAGGAAGGTGGCCCACATACGAGTGCAGTTTGAAAACACGGAATGATGTCAAGTCTTCTCTGCATGCCTGAAAGTGACAAGGGAATAAAACTCAAATTCACTTAGTGGAAAGTTCTTCTGATCCACGCGCTGTAAACTTCCACAAATCAAGGCGACAAACTAGCAAACAGCAAGGAGATAAAGTGACAGAATCTGAGGGGTGATGTGAGTGGTACTTATTCCCCAAATGAAATAATGGCTTACTAAAGGAAAGTTGAGGGAGGAAAAACATTGATAATTGTCCAATAAATCTTGCTATGACCTCCCATTAGTCATCACAGCATTTCTGTCGCTTTTTAACCTACAGAGGAAAGGAAGTAAGATGTAACACAGGCTACGTCTTACACAATTGTCTAAGAAGAATTGCCTTACACAGACGAGCAATGGCTGGAGACACACAATGGAGCAAAAAATCAGCTGGTTTCCCCATCTCGGGAGACCTGCAGGTTTTCCTTTCCAATGGCGTCTAGACCATCAGATCGGATACAAGCCCATATAGATCACCGTTCGGCCATGTTGGAGCTTTTGGGAAACGCTCTTGGGCTTCCCGGAAATCCTGTGTTCTGTGCCAGCCATGGGACAGGGATCAAATCTTTCTCATGAACAACAGGATTTGAAAAGTTTGGAACCTTCACACCTTCTCCCTCAATCTGAGACAAAAGCTGTGATTCTGGTACATATAGATTTGCCAGTTTTTAAAATGTTTTCTTCTATTTACTGAGTGCCACTTACGACAACTTTTGATAGGATAACAGCAAGAACAAATAGTATCCTCATCGGCTTGAATCTCACCATCTAGTGGGGGAGAAGATGTTCGTCCAATTAATACGTAAATAATGGACAATTGGGTTTGGTGTCCCTAAGAAGTTCAAAGTGTTGTAAAAGTCTAGATTAGCAAGAGTCTACATAGCCTACATCACCTAGTCTTGGCAGATGGAGAACGCTAACAACAGGGGCTATTGTGACTTGAAGGTTTGAATATCCAAGAAGGACTTCTCCACTCACATCTGGCATCTCAGCCGGGATGGTTGGAATAGCTGGGTGCTGGCTGGGCATCTCTCTCTCTCTCTCTCTCTGCAGAGCCTCCCCATATGGCTAATATGGCTAGTTTAGCTTGCTCACAACATGGAAGTGTGTCTGAGTGGTCAGACTTCCCACACAGCACTGACTTTCCCAGAGCCAGGATTCTAAGAGACCCACAAGGTTTCTTATGACCAAGCTCAGAAGTCACTTCGGTCACATACTATTGGTCAAAGTGAGTCACAGGCCTAGGACAGATTCAAAAAGATTGAGAGTAGTCTCCTTCCAATGGAATGGACAGCAGAGGACTTGTGACTATCTTCATCCTTCCTGAGATGCTCTGGGTCATTATGCCTCATGGAATCATGGTGGACTCTCTTGGTGAGAGGATAGGCTTGGATTCATGGAAACAGATGAAGAGGCATCATAACTCTAGCTCAAAAGTCCGCATTTGATCAAGGCTTCTGTGAGTCAAGTCCTTCTCAGAGTGCAACATCTTTTAGTCCCTTTCAAGAGCATTAGCCTTGCTCTCTTCACAGCAGCAAGACATCCCATGTGATGAGGTAGAGAAGGAGAAAATCTGTGAAGGAAAACTTCACCTCAGGCCAAAGATATGTATTTGCCTCAAGGACCTCAGAATTGACTCGTAAGCACCTCATAAGTAATTTTATTTTCTTCTTGTGGACTCTTGGCATACTGGGAAGTCCTGTATCCTCTTGTGGCTCTCTAAAAGTAAATCAGAGCTTTCTCAGTAACTTGAGAGCAAGACCACTCCTTGGTTCTTCCTTGCTTGTCCAGAATCCAGTGATCATCAAAGGCCAGCAAACTTGTTCTGTGAAGGGCCAGATAAATATATGTTTTAGGCTCTGCAGGCCCTATAGGCTTATAGGCTTATAGGTCCCAATTACTCAACTCTCATTACAGCCAAAGACAGTAAATAAAAGAGTAGAGGGTTTGCATTCCAATAAAACTTTATTTGTAAAAACAAGCTTTTGGCCGTGGGCCATTGCCCACTCCTGGATCACATCACAGTTTCAATTATAAATATTCTCCATGTATGCTGGGGGAACACTGATGACAAAAATATCCTAAAAGGAGAGAAACTCCAGCTTCACTACATGATTCTGTTTAAAAGATAAAAATAGTGGCACCTGGATGGCTCAGCAGGTTAAGCATCCAACTCTTGATTTTGGCTCAGGTCTTGATCTCAGGGTCATAAGATCGAGCCCCACATCGCGTTCTGTGCTCAGAGGGGAGTCTGCTTGAGATTCTCTCTCTCCCTCTGCCCACCCCCACTCTTGCACACTTGGTCTCTCTCTCTCTCTCAAATAAATAAATTAATTTAAAAAAAAATAGACCTAGTGCAAAGAACAAAAATGAAATAGTAGCCAAGGAAAATTTCACCAGAATCTCCCACACCTTGAGTTGGAAGCCAGGAAAAGAGTCTCTTCAAATTCATATGGAATTTGCACCTTTAAGTCCCAAAAGACTTTTCCCTGTTTCAGTACAGACTGAACATTTATAACCAAGTTAAACCCCTGGAGAGTCTTTCTCTCCTGACTGGGTTCAATTAGTGCGTTTGAAAATTAAATGAGTGTTTTCTGAAATGTAAAAGGTACCCCCGCCCCCCGGTTAATAAGTGAGAAGACTTAAGGTAGTATGATTCAGGAATACTTTTTATTTGAACTGTCCATTTGTTGATTATAAAATTTATTTTAATATGCATTTCAAAAAGAGAGCTGCCACATGGAAACCATTCCTTCACAGGTGATGTTAAGAAGAACCTAAGAAGGTATTTACATGTTTAAAAAGTGAGCTGGTTAAACACAATTACTAAGGAAGAGTGGTATTAGAGATGAGCAAGAATGAGCAGGAAGGAGAATCGTGAACAGAGGAAACAAATGATTCTTTCTCACGCAACCCTGGATTCGGTGTTTCCCCTCCCATCCTGGCTTTCCCAACACCAGACCGACCCCTCAGTGAAGACAGCCACCGTGTGATTTTCTGTTTATTTGTTTTGTTGTTTTCATTTCTCACCTGGCACAGTGTTGGCTACATAAAAGGCCCTCAGTAAACAAAGAACGAGCAAGTAAATTAATTAAGTTGTCATTCAAATTATTAGGTTAATTTTGAGTCGTGGAAAATAATCTGACACGAGCTCAAGGATACAGTATCTCGGATGCTCCTGAACACGGTCCGCAGTTTGCCGAGCGGAAGGGATGAGCTTGTTTAAAATCAGTCAATTAGAAGTGGACAGTCCCTTGGGATGTCTTTGCCAAGAGAAGCCCAATGGTGCCATAAATCAGGATGTCTAATTGAAGCAATGTTTTAGGAATTAAATAGCAATTAAATCAAATGGGAAACTTTCTAAGGGACACCTTTGACATGATGGGGGAAAAGTCAAAACCACCCCAAGCGTATGTGGGAAAAAAAAAATGGCTTTCTTCCAAGGAGCTTGCTGGTTAATAATTATCAGAGACATCTGTGATTAAAATCCTCTTCCTTCCAGAGGCTTTATGATCTTGCCACAGACCTTGCCACAGATTTCGCCTCATATAAGATCATAAGCCAAAGCAGGGAAGTCGCTGAGGTGCCATAAATGTAGCAAAAGCACTGAAAAAGGACTTGGGAAGGGATGGGGTAGCCGGAGTGTCGGCCTGCCAAAAACTAGTTTTGAGAAGGCCGTTCCCAGAATAGAAATCGTAATCTGTGTCTGTTTACCCAGGGAAAGTGATTCGGGTCATTTCAGCATCAATGCCACTGACTTCAAGGGAAGCCCAATTTGAAGGCTGATAAGTGTGTGTGTGTGTGTGTGTGTGTGTGTGTGTGTGTGAGGTTTATCAAAAACTATGGTCCATTTGTCCAGTGTTTCCAAAAATGTGGGTCTCATCCTACCATCTGCAGGAGAGATAACCACTTTAGCTAATATTGCGGTGGGGGGGGGGGGCTTTGTAATTAAACAATTAAATGTATCCATGATATAATGGGTTGTTGCTTAGAATGAGGTGCAGATTTTTTTTTTTAATGTGCTAATTTTTCCACAAAGTCTATTTGGGAAATGATTGAACCTTCCCGAAGTCTATTTGGAAAAGATAGCGCTCAGACATGGGAAATTCAAGAAGGTTGTTTCCCAAACGACCAAGGGCTGTGAGCACTGTAATATAGCAGAGCTGGGGCCATTTCTAACACACAATGCGAAAGAGGGAGTCCACATCCTTTGTGTAAGAGAACCCAATGAAGACAAAAATAGTAATGGAAGGAAGGGGCAAGTATAGACAGAGGATGCAAAGTTCACATTCCAAGTTTACATTATCCAGGTGGATTATCGAATTGATCGGTTTGGTTATGAGATTGTTGAAAAATAACCTTCATTTCCAGCATTTAAGCGAACAAGTAGGCAAAGTCATATTTCACAAGGATTATTTATGTGATGGTTCAGGAGAGTGGCAATTATGTACATCTCTACTTTTTAATAATATGACTGTTATTATTTTATTATATAATTATTATATAACTAGAACTAAGAATTCAGATCGTCATTCAAGCGCTCTGTGGGATCTCGAGTCGGCGGCTCTAACCCAGGATCCAGCCAATGTTCAGTAGCTGTGATTCTGTGGGGCTCATGTGTCCACTAAGCCTTGGTTGTACCACGTATAATATGAAGAGAATGGTTCCCACATCCGAATGATGATTATCTCAGAGAATGTAGACAATATGTATGAAACACCAACTGTGAAGCAGGTCCACAGTGCATGCCGATGCCTCCTGGTCTTTTTTAGGAGAAAATTCGTCCGTAGTAGACCCTTGATTACCTGAAAGATACCTTACAAATCTTTAAGGATAGCAGTACCACACAACGTCCTCTCCATCAATCTTGGATTTCCCGGCATAGAACTATCATTTTCTAGACCTCTCAACGCTCTCTTTATCCCCATTGCTCACTCAGCCATTTGCTTCCATTGGGCAGCCATTCTCACAAAGGAAAAACATTCTGGTAACTTAAGAATGACATGGGTCAGCCAGCATTTTCTTCTCAGCTGAACTCCGTGTCCTTCTTGGGAATGAGGGAAATGTTGACTTTTCTTGGGGACAAGGGGGACATTGATTGTTTCCAGAAACTTCTCTGAGGCCATGAAAATCAAGCCAGGGCTGGCTCCCGCCATGATAGAAGATGGAGCTCGGAGGGCATTCCCAGTGCTACAGGGGATGGGTCTCCTCTTGACCTTCAAATTTACCTAGATGAATTTTTCCATTCCCCACCAGACCTAACCCCAACTCCAGAACACTTCCTCAGTGATCTGCCCCAGCGTCTTTGTCTCCTCTTTCCCGACACTCCTTCCCTTCACCAAATCGTGACATTTCCTACCACCTCTGGCACCAAGGTGAGGGATGAATGAGGGTAAAGTGTGGCTCAGAAAGCATTTTATCAAGTTTATTGCTTATGCCAGACCCTTGGGTTTGTTCGTGACTATCCCCCATCCGAATGGAGAGCAAGAAAAAAAATCAACAAATCATCCCAAGGTTATCCCACTACATGAGCCAACACCGCACGGGGTGCTGAGGTGTGGGTAGGAGCTGGGGGTCACTGGGGCACAGAACAGCTGTAAGGGGAAGTCAGATGAGACCAGAAACAGAAGATTCAGGACAATGATCTCCAAATTGCTCCTCTGGAGCCCTGGTGGCCTTTCTCAGGCACCCCGTGTGTCCCTGGAGCCTGCAATTTCCTGTCTGGCTTCTATCACTCAAGCCTACAGAGACTGGGACCATACAGTCACACAAGACACATAGAGAGGACACACGTGACCACCAAACCCGAGACTCTAGGGACCCGAGAGACAACGTGCCATGAAGGGAAGGACAAAGCCCTACAGCTCGCGTTCAAGACAGGACTTCTCCATCTCCTAATTCTATGACCTGGGGCAAGTCACGACTTCTCTCTCCGCCTCAGTTTCTTTACCTGTAAAATAAGATATTAGCCCCAACTCTACGGAGCTTTTGAGAGATTAGCTATGAAAATGCTTTGTATACCAAAAAGCCTACAAATCCTTTTTATTTGTGGTCTGCAGCCGGCTTCAATGCAGCCCCTCATCCCGGGGTGTACCCTAAGAGTCTGAAGGGGTAGAAAGATCTATGACTTTTATTTGACAGCTATTTGACCATTACGAAAAACAGGCACAATCTCCATTTCCTCCTAAAATACCCCATTCATTTAAGCTTACTGGTTACTTCAATTCTGGAAGTTTACCATGACAAATGATCAGCTGTTCCCTTAATGTCATTTCAGGAGGTAACCGAAAAGCTTAGCTTCCTAAAGAAGCCAGAGCTGACTTTTACAATTTGGAGTGTTCCCAGAACGCTCTTCAGGATGACATGGGAATTCCACCTGAGAATCTGCATTTCACCCTCTTGCTGTTTTGGAAAACCTAAACCAGTCAGAATGGTGCCCCTGGGAAGGCCCCCATGACCCTGGCTAAGGGGAGGTGTGAGAGCCAACCAGAGTCCCCGAGGAGCTATGAGACAGAGGGATTTCTTCCAGAAATACAGGGAAATTTATGTGGGGAACACACAGTTGGGAGCTGGGAGCTGGTCTTGCTTAGAGACAAATAGCAGGAAGGAACAGAAGGGAGAGGAAGGAAGACATTCATTACCGCAGGCGGGAGATTTGACGGGGACTGGAAACCCCAGAAAGCAGGCAGGCAAAGCACCGTCCCCCAGAACAGCTTCATAAACAAAGCCCTTCGCTTCCAGCCATGCACAGACATATTTACTTAAATCAAATTAAGATTAGAAAACATCATTTTTTTGTTACTTTTTTTTTTTTTTTTTTTTTTTTTTTTGGCCTGGAAGGCATTATACATTCCATTGTTGTCTTGTTTTCTGGCCTCACTTTTGTGACACTCTGGAAATTCTGTCCTAGCAGCATCTATAATGTGTGTGCTGGACCTGCCGACTGCGGTCCTGACTGGTCCCTGGCCCTTTACCACTTTCCAGCTGTGTGACTTCTGCAAGGAGCTTGACCTCTCTGGGCCTGTGTTCAGTTTTATAAAAGGATGGCCATGGCTGTTTGACCTGGTTCTAAGTGCAAATAAATACTCCTTGATCAGAAAAGATACAGCAGTGATGGGCCACGGGGTACCTGCCTTTCTCAGCACTCTCAAATCAGCTTGTTTAGGCATCAACAGAGGACACGTCTAAAACTGCGGTTCAATGACATTATATTTTCTCATATAAAGGAATCAAGGAGTCCCGCTAGATCTAGTTGTGCAGGAAAACTATCCCGTGGATAGTAAGGACAAAATGGAAACAAAGGGTAAACCTTCCTCGAAAAGGGATTTTTATCACTTGCGAATGTCATATTACTGCCTTGTGATCGTTCAGCTTCTCAGAAATAAAGAATAGAAGAAAATTCGGAAGCAAGCATCTCTCGCACACACACACCAGCCAAGGAGGTATCTTCACCCCCACGAGAAGAAAAAGGCCAGCATCCCATGGTGATACACTCCTAAGGACCGTCCCTGTCCTCCTCGGTGTGGAGAAGCAGATCCAGCCTTAAACGGTGAAGGACGAGCCCGGGGTTCGGCGCTGGTGGGGGGAACGGGGACGCCGTTCTCCATTCGTGTAGCATGGTGACAAGGCTTTCTCGCAATTTGTCCCGAATATTTTTCTTACCCGCCTGCCACCACGGAGATGTTTTTAAGGTCACTGATGGACCTTGAGTTTTAATCCAGGGTCCCCAGGCGGAGCTCTACTCCGTTAGGCAGTAACTGGTCTGCGGGGGGCTCCACTCATTCATTCTGATCAGTTTGATTTACCTCGGGCACCCGGGGGGTTTGCAAGGGGAGATAACCGGGAGGAGCAAAGCCCAGAGCCTGCTGGAGGCAGGAAGGAGCTTGGCACTTCTGAGGTTGCAAAAAGAAGGTTCTGGAGGCCAGAATCTAGGGAGCCGAACAGGAGAGGGGGCTCGACCAGCAGAGGCAGCCCAGGGGGCCAGGTCACCCCTGACACCATCGAGACACCCCCATCCCACGCCCCACCCCCAGTGAGGACTGGGGCACACACAGTCTGCCTCGCCTTCCCCTGCGGACACTAGCTCACCGGCCCCCACCCCCAGCCCCGAGTCCAGCATCACCCGTCTGGACGGAACCCGCCGCCGGAGCCTCAGGGTGGCCTGAGCAACCCAACTGCGGTGACAAGGCTCTGTATTTATACAACAAGCCTTGCTGGGTATTTTTAGGCCCGCTGTTTAGAAACACAGGTTTAGGGAAGGGTGCGGGGCGCGGGTGGGGGGGGGGGAATAAATATGGAAATCAAATGTAAAAACTTCTGGCTCTTGCAACCAGCTTCCTGGGGGAATTTTCCTCTGTTCTTTCCACTTCTTCCACTCAGCAGAATGACTGCTAGTCATTAAGGAAATCTGTGAGGCGCTCACGGTGCAGGAATTGTACACCAAGGCTCCCAGCCTCATTTGCATGTCCCATGTTTTGATTGGCAGCTGTACATGAAATGGCGTATCAGTTGAAAGTATGTTGTGAGCCGGCACTAATGATCCCGTGGCTCCAGGGAAACCTGCCATATTGTAATTTGGCTATCAGGCATGAAAGAAATAATTCTAAGTGCCAGGAATGCAAGACTGAATAAATGTTTCACCGCTGCAGGTTGCCAAGGGTGACACTTCTGATTCAGTATCAACGAATGCCCCGTTGCCTTTGGGGTACCGGGAGTTTGCATTGTATCTGAGCTGTGTGTATAAAACATTAGTCTGAGAAAATGGCTTCAGTGTGAGATGGGAAACAGAGGCCCGCTCCCAGAAGGCTGCGGAATGTTTACAACTAATCACTGGATGAAAGGGTTTTGCTACCTTCTGTAATGACAGGCAAACAGGATTTGCTTTTCCTGAGATGGAGAATAATGGCTACGTTAACTCTGCCTCGCCTCGCCTTTTTTTTTTTTTTAATGAAATGCTCTTTTGTAAAGAAAATCACATCTGTTTCCTTTTATATATGAAAGGGATATAAATTCTTTTCTTCCTCCCTCTGTGTGAATAGCCCGTTGGTGTACCTCAGAATTAAATAACCCTTTCTGATGTCATCCGGATTTCTGGAGGTCTGGAAAGATGGCTGCTGCTTCCTTCTCCTTGGCTTCTGACTTCACACACGCAATTGCCCACACGCGGATGGGAGCTTTAGAAGTGGGGAGCGATCCCTTTTGCTTGAATTTTCATTAAGGTCCCCATGCAGATTGCGACTGGATCTGGCTCCCCGCAATCTCACTTTCTGTCACAAGCCCCCCATGCAGCCACCGCACAAAATGCAGAAGACCATTGTGTAAAGAGAAGGGCCGTCCTAGAAGAAACGACACTGGGAGGGAAATGTCTCCTGCCTGAGGTCTCACTCGGACCTTCAGTCCTGGCTTGAGGATCATGTTAAGATGGGTTTTCTTTTCCCTTGATTCTGTGTGGAGATCTTCAGAAAGGGTTTCTACCTTTGCACTTCCTTCCTTGGACACCATTCAAGGACAGACTTGGGGACCTGCTTAGACAGGACAGAACAACACTCACAGGAAATGCCAGGGTCATTTTGCATGGTAGGCAAAGCCAGCGGGGGTAAATCAAGTCAGGTATGGGGGATGTCCAGACCTCCCGTATTCGCAGTTCTCCATTTGGGAAGAAACCAACTTGACTCTTCGGAATCCACTTTTGATCGAACATTTCATCATTGCTCCTTGCCTTCTTGCTGGTAGATCTGGCAAACACAGTGGTAAAAAGCCAAGGATACTTAAAGAGGTCATGAAGAGTATGGTCAGATTTACCCATCTCTGTCCCGGCCGACTGAGAAAGCTCTGTTCATACCAACCCCTTGAGCAGTTCTGTTGTGTTTTTGAAACATTGAAAGACTCAAGTAACAACACACCAAATATCCGTTGAGCACCTCCTATGGGTGGAAAGTTATGTTACATGCTTGTAATAGAATACACGAATCCCTGAAGATACAGCATTCATAATGTTTCTGTTCCACAGGGGAAGCATTTTTAATTCGGAGTAAGAGACGCTGAAGATGTCATTAATTTAAACTTACATTTTCTTATGCCTTCATTTGACATGGAAATTACTGAACACTGGCTCCGTAGGAGGCTTTGGGAATACAAAAATAAATGAGTCGGGGCCTCTGTCCTCAAGTAACTCATAGTCCAATGGGAAACCCAAACCCAAACACACAAACAAAAAATAGACAAGTCCACTGTGATGGCACGGACACTCAGTGGGTCCTGAGACCAAAGGTCAAGCGACGGATGGTCACGGTCACAAGAGAAAATGCCAGTTGAGAAATACAGGAAGCCTGCGGCCAAGCTCTCGTCTGTCACTTTCAAAGAACACTGTAGATTTCCGTCTGAATTCAGAAAGCCTCTGGTGCCCCTGCTCGACCCTGGCTATTATACTTGGTGCTTTGACATGCGTTATCTGACTTAATTCTTCCAATGGCAAATCATTCACCGATATTAAGATGAAAGAGGCTCAATATTAAAACAAAATGACATGAACCCTGTAGGCCAACAAGAACAGACCAGAATGCTTAACCTTTTCCCCGTTTGTCATCAGACATTTTCTAAAGATGTCAATGTTTGAAGGCCCAGGCATCGGCATAGAGTGCCCTCGGATTCATTCCTTTAACGCAACTGAAAACGTCTTGAACATGAGCAGGCGTAACGATGACTCAGGTGGAGAGTTGACTCGACAAAACCGTTCACACTGTACTGAAGGGGAATTTAAGGGATTCTCCAAGGTTGATTTTGTTCTGTGCAGTGGTTGCTTTAAGCACTGATTTAGAGCCCAAATCCTACACAATAGTGTCTCTACTGCCTGTTGAGACGGTCTTGAAAACCCAGAGGAGATCGTGTCTCACTCTATGTTAGGCCTGGTGGCGGGGTAGTCCTGGAAGTCTTCATTGAGGAGGTGATTTTCCATAATGAAGAAATGAGGAGAGAAAATTCCAGGCAGGGTGGCCAGGACAAGCAAACGCCAGGAGAGGACAAAGCATGCATACTCTGGGTTCAAAGGATAGACGTAAAGTAGTGACAGAGATGAAGCTAGAAAGGGAGGCAGGTGGCCACGCTCTGCCGTTTGGACATTATTAGGTTGCCTGCCTTCTTGTGTCAAGATCTCTAGACCTGTGCTATTCAAATAGGGGTGAGCTGGGAAGAGATCAGGAGTGTTACTAATATCCAGCACTGCATGGTCCCCCATCCTGTCAATTATCTGGCCTGAAATGTCCTAGAAGCTGAGGTGAAAAAAGCCTGTCCTAGATCCATCTGCCCCTAGACCATTTCTACTTGGGTTCATGCTGTTCTGTTGTCTTGGAGGTAAATGAAAAGCTGGTTTATACTTTGTATCTTGGAATAAGGATGTATCAGGACAAATATTTATTTGGAATTCCCATTTCCTTGTGAGCTGGGCCGGGGTTGGGGGGGGGGGCAGGGGAGAGAGTGACTGTAGAGAGAAATATTAACCTTGCAAATGTGCACATTTTCAATTCACATCCTAGTGACAGGCTACAACTTGTAATCAGTATAAAATGATTTTCCGGGAGAGTAAATGCTTATTTTCACTGTCTTGATGTCGGCACTGGATTACTTGGTATTAATCCCAGGGTGACACAGTCCCATGTAGAAGCCGTGAGATTTATTTGGATGTCTTGTGGGGCCAGGGGCAGCCTTCATTTTACATCCTTGATCTTGGAGCATTTAAATAATAGAGCTGCTTTCCTATATGCGCCAGTGGTGTGAAAAGAAAGTCATCCACCCAGGACAATTCCAAGGGCCACACGGCCAGGAGAAGGGAGGACAGGATGTCACCACATCTGTGGTCAGCCCCACGCTTAGCAGCCACAACTACTATGACAACAAACAAAAGGCACTTATTAAGCATCAACTGTGTGCCTCTCCCTTAGCACAAGAGAACAAGAAATCTGAGAGCTCGGACCCACAGGCTCCAGCGTACATTGTAACAACCTCTTCTCTGGCGGATACCGTTGCTCTAACCAAACACCTGCCGTTACTATCTCTCATTCCCATCTCCCATAGCTTTCGTCCAGAGCAGAGGTCAGCAAAGCTTTTCTATAAAGTGTTACACTGTAAATATTTTCAGTTTGCGGGGCCCTGGGCTTTCTTTTGCAATCACTCAGCTCTGACACAGTACAATATGCAAACAAATGAGCATATTTGTTTCCAGTGACTACGCTGTGTTCTAATAAAACTTTATTTACAAATAATGTGTGGCAGAGCCAGATTTAACCTGGAGGCTATACTTCACAGCCCCTCACTGAGAGTACCTAGTACCATATTTTAGACACGTTGCCTTCTGATTATTTCAGCAATACTATTAAGAATCATAAAACTGTTCTTACGTTTTGACTCCGTAATTTCACATCTCAGAATCTAGTCCTAAGAATATCTTTGGCTCTTCACATATAAGTTTCTGTACAAAGACTTTCACTGTGACAATACTTATAATAATAAACATTTGGCAATTTTATATGCCAAAAATGGCATCAGAGAAACCTTATTCCATCATGAAACAATGGACTATTGGGCAGATTTTAAAGCGATCATTCCAAAGTGTTTTCATGGCATATAGATGTGATACTAAGCCAAGAAAAAGTGAGATAGAAGTTGTGTATACAGTTGGAATACAGCTAAGTCTACATCTGCATATTCCTAGAAAATGACTCAAAGGAAATATACTCAATTGTTGAGTATGGCTTATCTCTGAATGATGAGATTATGGGGTGATTTTTCTTAGTGTGAATCGCAGCGTGGAATGATTTTAAAAGGGCAAGTGCTGGCGTCCAACTGATCGAGCTTCACTGTTTCACTGGCGGGGCGGGTCGTCCTCCCAAGGTCACTTAAGTGCTCTGAGCCTCAGTTTACTTCTTGGTAAAATGCATATAACATCTGACTTGCTGGATTGTTGTGAAGATTCACTAATGCATATATGTGACATGCCCAGCCGAGTGCTTGTCACATAGTCAGTCCCCAACAAATGGTAGCTGGTAATACCATCATTCTTCGTTCTAAGCAGTTTTCCACCCAGACTGTAGTGATGGTTACATAGATCTATAATGGGCCCAGTTGCACATGCACGCGCGCGCGCACACACACACACACACACACACACACACACACACACACACATTATTAAATCAAGGTCTATGCCCTGGTTAGCAGTATAATACCAGTGTCAATATCCTGGCTTTGATATTGTAGTATAGCTGTAGTACAGCTACAGGTATTGTAGTACAGCTGTATTGGACTGATGTCATCCTTGGGGGACTCTGGGGAAAGGACACCGCAAACTCTACTGTCTTTGCAACTTACTGTGAGTCTCTAAATACTCCAAATCCAAAAATCTTTTTATTCTTTTTTTTTAAAGATTTTATTTATTTATTTGACAGAGAGAAATCACAAGAGAGGCAGGCAGAGAGAGAGGAAGGGAAGCAGGCTCTCCGCTGAGCAGAGAGCCCGACGTGGGACTTGATCCCAGGACCCCAACATCATGACCCGAGCCGAAGGCAGCTGCCCAACCCACTGAGCCACCCAGGCGCCCATTAAATCTCTTAAAAGATTCCAGCTGCTTCCATAATTTGCCTCTTTCACCCATCCAAGTGAAATGGGGAACTGTAACAAGGGGCTGTTTGGTCTCATTTGCAAAAGATAACACCAAGAAGCTGAGTGACTGTTCTCCTCCAGGTGAATCAGAAAGGCAGCAGGGAAAAAAAAAAAAATCAAGTCACTGAATATCCTAGACTCTTCCCAGGAGCTGGTCCTGCCCCAGAAGTTGTCTTGCATTTTACAGGGTTAATGCTCCTTCATCAAGGAATGTGTCCCATCCTTTAGGGAGATGTGTGTGGAAGGTATTCTCTGGGTAAGGGTCTCAAAACAGATCCTACAAACAGATATTTCTAGGTGATGTTGGGTGTAGAAAAGGCAGGGAACAAGCAACTCTCTCAAAGAAAATTATAATTGTTCAAGTGTTTTCACATTGGCATTAGTTTTATTATTTTTACATGCACTATTACAACTGAAAATAGGTTTTATATAAATTAAGAAAACAGGCTTGGAGTTAGTAAAGTTACAGCTGTGCTTGCCAAAAACTTGATGCATTAATTCAACAAATATTTGTTGAATGTCTACCATGGGCAGGCACTGTTCTAGATGCTAGACGTACTAGTGAGCTAGACTTCTCCAGTTTCTGCTCCTGAAGAACGTAGTCTCTGTCAAAAAGCAATTGATTGTTTGGGGAGACTGACTGGCTCAGTCTGCAGGGCACATGAGTTTTGATCTCAGGATTATAAGTTTGAGCCCCAAGTTGGGTATAGAAATTACTTAAAAATAAAATCTTTGAAAAAAAATTGTTTATAGCCTGAACTTTCCCACTTGCTTGCCACATGCCTTTAAAACCTACCTGGACTTTGATCTCCTCTTCTATAAAATAAGTTTTTGGCTTTGTACAGTAATGACAAACACATGCTCCCTAACTCCTACTTCTTATTTCTGAAGCAGACATCACTAATCAATCCTGACATTCTTTCCCACTGGGTTTCAAGAAAGACATAGACTTTGCATCCTTCAGAACAAATTGTCTCTGTTGACATTGCGGGTGGGTAAGCTTTGTTGTGGAAGGCTGTTCGGTGCATGATGGGATGTCTAGAAGGCACTGTGGCCTCTATCTTCTCGATACCAGTGGCACACCCTGCCCCCTCCCTGTTGGAGCCAAAAATGTCTCCAGGCAATGCCCCCCAGTGGGAGGGCACCCTGACTCCAACTGAAGACGATCACTCTCAGTGGACACTGCCAGCGATGCGAGCCTACAGCAAGCAGAAGTTGTTGACCATCTTGGGACCAGCTCATTTCCCGCCATTATTTCTGACCCTTACATTCTATGACTCCAACAGTCTGGGAGGAGTGAACCATATTGCTTGCTTGCTTGCTTGCTTGCTTGCTTGCTTTTAGTGATCTAGGGAAACAAAACTTTTTGATGCAAAACCAAGGAGATTAAATCACTTGCCCAGGGTGCCTAGCTGTCAGAGGGGCTGCTGAAGGCAGACATGCAGCCTCTGAGCCGGTTGTGCCCCGCTGTGTGCTCTGGGTCTCCCCAAATGACTAGCCTGAGCAAGCCAGTCAGACAGACCATCCACAAGGCAACTGGGAGCCGGGACTCACTGGGAGGCGCTTGTCTTCAAAACATGGACACATAAGCATTTTGTTTTGTTTTGTTTTTGTTTTTTGTTTCATTTTGTTTTGTTTTTTCCTGAAGAAACCAATGTGGAGCAAGAGCTCATGGGTAAAAGGGAAAGAAGTGACACCCAAAGGCTTGCATTCGAGAAGCTTCCCAGAGTGTGTGCATGTTGAAGGAATAAAGAGACACATGTGTAAATTCCAGTACAACCTCAGCTCGTTAAGGTCAGGCCCATTCAGACACGCGTTGTTATACTCAGGAGAAGTGCTCCTCCATCATAGAAAATATTCATAGAAAAGTGTAAACCTTTATATGGAAAACCCCAAAGACTCCACCCCCAAACTACTAGAACTCATACAGCAATTCAGTAACGTGGCAGGATACAAAGTCAATGTACAGAAATCAGTGGCTTTCTTATACACTAACAATGAAAATATAGAAAGGGAAATTAGAGAATCGATTCCATTTACTATAGCACCAAGAACCATCAGATACCTGGGAATAAACCTAACCAAAGAGGTAAAGGACCTGTACTCGAGGAACTACAGAACACTCATGAAATAAATTGAAGAAGACACAAAAAGATGGAAGACTGTTCCATGCTCTTGGATTGGAAGAATAAACATTGTTAAAATGTCTATACTGCCTAGAGCAATCTATACTTTTAATGCCATTCTGATCAAAATTCCACCGATATTTTTCAAAGAGCTGGAGCAAATAATCCTAAAATTTGTATGGAATCAGAAGAGACCCCGAATTGCTAAGGAAATGTTGAAAAACAAAAAAACAAAAACAAAACTGGCGGCATCACGTTACCTGATTTCAAGCTTTACTACAAAGCTGTGATCACCAAGACAGCATGGTACTGGCATAAAAATAGACACATTGACAGGTGGAACAGAGTGAAGAGCCCAGATATGGACCCTCAACTCTATGGTCAAATAATCTTCGACAAAACAGGAAGAAATATACAGTGGAAAAAAGACATTCCTTCAATAAATGGTGCTGGGAAAACTGGACAGCGATATGTAGAAGAATGAAACTTGGCCATTCTCTTACACCGTACACAAAGATAAACTCGAAATGGATAAAAGACCTCAACGTGAGACAGGAATCTATCAGAATCCTAGAGGAGAACATAGGCAGTAACCTCTTCGATATCAGCCACAGCAACTTCTTTCAAGATATGTCTCCAAAGGCCAAGGAAACAAAAGCAAAAATGAACTTTTGGGACTTCATCAAGATCAAAAGCTTCTGCACAGCAATGGAAACAGTCAACAAAACAAAAAGGCAACCCACGGAATGGGAGAAGATATTTGCAAATGACAGTACAGACAAAAGGTTGATATCCAGGATCTATAAAGAACTTCTCAAACTCAACACACACAAAACAGATAATCATATCAAAAAATGGGCAGAAGATATGAACAGACACTTCTCCAACGAAGACATACAAATGGCTATCAGACACATGAAAAAATGTTCATCGTCACTAGCCATCAGGGAGATTCAAATTAAAACCGCATTGAGATACCACCTGACACCAGTTAGAATGGCCAAAATTAGCAAGACAGGAAACAACGTGTGTTGGAGAGGATGTGGAGAAAGGGGAACCATCTTACACTGTTGGTGGGAATGCAAGTTAGTGCAGCCACTTTGGAGAACAGTGTGGAGATTCCTGAAGAAATTAAGAATAGAGCTTCCCTATGACCCTGCAATTGCACTGCTGTGTATCTACCCCAAAGATACAGATGTAGTGAAAAGAAGGGCCATCTGTACCCCAATGTTTATTGCAGCAATGGCTACGGTCGCCAAACTGTGGAAAGAACCAAGATGCCCTTCAACGGATGAATGGATAAGGAAGATGTGGTCCATATACACAATGGAGTATTATGCCTCCATCAGAAAGGTGAATACCCAACTTTTGTAGCAACATGGACGGGACTGGAAGAGATTATGCTGAGTGAAATAAGTCAAGCAGAGAGAGTCAAGTATCATATGGTCTCACTTATTTGTGGAGCATAACAAAGAACATGGAGGACATGGGGAGATGGAGAGGAGAGGGAGTTGAGGGAAACTGGAAGGGGAGATGAACCATGAGAGACTATGGACTCTGAAAAACAACCAGAGGGTTATGAAGGGGCGGCGGCGGGGGGGGGGAGGTTGAGGAACCAGGTGGTGGGTGATAGGGAGGGCACGTACTGCATGGAGCACTGGGTGTGATGCCAAAACAATGAACACTGTTATGCTGTAAAGAAACAAATAAACAAATTTAAAAAAATGATTAAAAAAAAGTATAAACCTTTACCGCAGCCTCTCCCCAAGTGCCAAAGGGGTCAGGCTCCTGTTCATTAAATTGGTTTTCTTTTCACCCATTCACTTGCCCTAAAACTCCGTGCTGCAATACCAGCTCTCCCTCATAGCACTCTCCCAAAATGCTCCCAAATCCCCTCTGAACCAGCCATCCCTGGCCCTGTCGCCGCTTGCCCCTTCCCACCCACTCCTGTTGCCTTTCCCTGTGTGACTTACCTGCTCTGTGATTGTAACGGAATGACGACAGCACGGCCCCCGCCAACAGTGTGGGAGGGCTCCCCTTTCTCCGCATCCTCGCTGACATCTGTCGTTTTCTGACTCGGTCATTGTAGCCATTCTGACCGGTGTGAGGTGGGATCTCATTGTGGTTTTGATACGTATTTCCCTGATGCCCAGTGATGTTGAACACTTTTTCACGTGTCTGTTGGACATTTGGATGTCTTTGGATAAACGTCTGTGCACGTCTTCTGCCCTTTTCATGACTGGATTATTTAGGGGCATGGGGGGATGGATATTGAGTTTGATGAGTTCTGTATAGATTTTGGATACTGGCCCTTTATCTGGTAAGACATTTGCAAATATCTTCTCTCATACTGTAGGCTATCTTTTAGTTTTGTCAACTGGTTCCTTTTCTCGTATGTGGAATTTAAGAAACAAAATAGAGGAGCATCGGGGAAGGGAGGGAAAAATAAAATAAGACCGAATCAGAGGCGGAGACAGACCATAAGGGACTCTTCTTTTTTTTTTTTAAGATTTTATTTATTTATTTGACAGACATAGATCACAAGTAGGCAGAGAAGCAGACAGAGAGAGAGGAGGAAGCAGGCTCCCCGCCGAGCAGAGAGCCCGATGCAGGGCTCGATCCCAGGACCCTGGGATCATGACCTGAGCCGAAGGCAGAGGCTTAACCCACTGAGCCACCCAGGTGCCCCACCATAAGGGACTCTTAACTCTAGGGAACAAACTGGGGGCAGCTGGAGGGGAGGTGGGCAGGGGGATGGGCGTTAAGAAGGCACGTGACGTGATGAGCACTGGGTGTTACATGCAACTGATGAATCACTGACCTCTCCCTCTGAAACTAATAATACGCTATATGTTAATTAATTGAATTTAAATAAAAATTTTTTTAAAAATTTTTTAAAGTGGCTCCTTCGAATACTCTTCTCCCTCATTTCCTAATAGAAACAGCAAGGCCCAAGAGCCATGCTGGTGGAGAAAGTTCTCTCTAGCATACAGGAAAGGAGAGAAGCTTCCAATACCACCGTGGGGAGGGAGAGCTCAGCCACACGAGATAGACTGTGGAACGTTACCAAGAAATATGAACAGATCACAGGCAACAAGATTAATTGACTGATTGATTGATTAATAATATCTGGAAAGGCACTTCAAAAAAGCATAAAGCAAACTATAAACATATGGGATTAAAGAAGCAGTTTCTGGAATAAAGAAAACGTGGCTTTTAGATGAACCTTGAAGAACTGGGAGGATCCGGACCTATGGAATTAGCGGGAATGAGCGAGCGTAAGAAGAGCAGGATCCAGATGGCGGGACCAGCAGAAAAATTCTGTACAAGAAAGGGTGGGGTGTGTTCAGAGTCAGGATCAGTCTCCCAAGTCAAGCTCCTTAAGCTTGTTTCCTATCTGGGGCACTCTGTGACACATCCCCAAATGGAAAAATCATTCCCAGTTGAGCCAAATATCTTGAAAAAATAATGCAGAAATTATGAAGACATTTTCCAGAGGACCGTAGCATTTCCTGTCTTGACAGTGAGGCTGGATTTGACATCAGCGAAGTCAAAAAGTTAAAAATAAAAGCTGTGGCCAATTCAAACTTCCCTTCCAACTGTTTTTCAATAATCTGAGGTTGAGTTGGGCTGTGAGACAGTCCTTGTAACCAATTTCTTCAAGCCGTCTCAACGTGACTCATGAATTCACGATCATGGCCAAGGGCATGTGCCATTGGCTAGTGTCTGTCCTGGGCTGAAGGGACAGGAAGGAACACTGAAATGAATTATGACTTCATTGACGGGGCCATCAGATGGAGTCATCGGGGTTTAAGAAAGGACAGCGTGCCAGATGTCTTTGGATTAATCAGAAAAATACAAGTTGACGGGTACAAAGAATTTTTAAAGGGAATAATATAAAAATATTGGTTCACCTGTATACAATATTTCCTGTGTGCCCAGTCTGCTCGACCTGGTCTCTTCCTGCCAATGACCTAAAAGAGGCAGGTATGGATCCCCCCATCATATAGATAAACAAACCAAAATGGAAGTTAAGCAATTTTCCCCAGGTCTTACCATCAGGAAACCAGAGTCAGCCAGCATGGGTCTTCCTAAGGAGCCTCCAGAGAAAGTGAAAAAGGGACAACACTGAGAAAATCCTGCCCCTAACCTTAAAAATTCCAGAATCCATAGTGCAACCACATCATTATTTCCAGGAGGACTAGTCATCCACAATCCAATGGAGGCAAAACAAGGGTTTCTTGCCCCCAGGTAACATGCATCCTCTTGGGCATCAGTTTTATCATCTGTACAATGGGCATCAAAAATCTATCAAATGATATTGTGTCTAGGAAAGCTCTTCAGAAAGTAATAGCATGCTAAAAAATATTTTATGATTAGGAGTGTCTGAAGTCAGGCAAATTAGTTTGAATCAGCACTACCAATTATTAGGAGCTTTATCCATGGGCAACTTAGATCCTCCCCTAATTACCAGTTTTTTCGCTGATAATAATCATACCTATCTTGCGAGGCTCTAGTGAAGATTAAATAATATTACGCATGCAAGGATAATATCCTTTGCACATAGTAAATGCTCAATAAACTTTAAATAATAATAAAGAAATCATAGCTACAACATGGGCTATGCTGTGCTTAATTACAACAAGATTGCAACACCTCTTTCGATGAACCAGAGCCTTCCAGCTTGAGTAAGAAATAAAATAAATATGCAAACTACAGAACTTTAACCCAATAACGTGACCACTCCCTAAGTTTAGCATATTACTGGAAATCGCTAATGGAGCGCTGCCCATTATTCATGATACGAGCAGTAAGGAATCATGCATAATGGAACAGAGTCCCTGCTAACAGCAGATTCACGAACGATAATTTAAACTTGTTTGTATGGAAATAAAGGGCGAATCTTTGAAGTGAGCCTTAATGAGATTCTGCTTGATCTTCAGTGTATCCTGGGAGAAAGAGTTCAATTTTCCCTCCAGCATCCGGCTCTTGTTGGTGGCGTGTAGGAAAGAAAGGGCCAGCTTAAATTATGAATGGCCCTTCTTGTCTTTGTGATAGCAGGTGAGGAGCGGGGGTGCTCATCCCGGGGCACAGTGGAGATGGAAAGAGACGAGCACAGCTCTCCACCAAGGTGGTTTCTGAATCAGAAACTTACAGGAGGGTTTGGTGGACTGGAGCCTCCAGAAAACATGCATCACGGAAAGCTAGAGTTAGAGACCTTCTGAGACCAAAAGAAACTGGGGGGTCCTGGCGGGAGATGCTGGCGTATTAGCCGTGCCCTGCCCCTCATCACATTCTCTTGGTGCACAGAAGGGCTTCAGCTCCATCCCAGACCTGGCAAAGGCTCGACACCACCTGCTGAGCAGCTCCCAATATCCTAAGACACCTGGGGTCTGGTCAACTTGATCTGATGGTCAGAAGGTCCCAGGAAGTGAGTTTGTGCTCTGGCAGACAACCAAAAAGCACGGGGCTAGGGAGTTTCTGAAATCACTGATTTTTAAAGAGCTCAATTCAAAGCCGTAGGAGCGGTCTACCTCACTGGGTGGCTGTGGCCAAGGAGACCCTGTAGGGTCCCGAGCCCAGGCTGGCCGCGCGGCGCGCTCACTGCATGCAGAGGCCAGAGGCCACTTCTTTTCTCTTTGCCTTTATCATCGATTTAGGGCTTCTTCTTGTCTGTGGCCTTTCAGGCTCAGTTAATTGTAGCTAAGCCTCTGAGACCGAGTGTTCGTTGAACTCCTGCTGTCTCAACCCAGAGACACCGTGGAACCTGCAGTCGGCCTGGATGGCGCGCGTTCAAACTGTCTCCGTGCCGCGCCCCTTGCTCAGGACACTCCTTATGTGGCTGCATTTAATGCATTAAATTTAACTGCATTTCCTCACTGCCGCCCTATAAGGAAAAATATGTCTCTTAGCCCCATTTCACAGATGAACAAGCAGAGGCACATAAGGTGAAGTTACTCACTTCAAGTCACAAACCCAGGAGGCAGTGGGATCTGGGATTTTGAAGCAGACACCTGTTTGATTCCTGGGTCCACCTTCTTAATCGTGGTCTATACAGCCTCACCCTTGATGCCTTCCAACCTTAACTAAACTCTCAGCTGAGCTCAGCTCAGAAGGCAGGAAGTCCACACCCACTAAGGAGTTTATCGCAATCCCTCCCCAGTGTCCAGATGCATCAAGTGACTTTAGTATCAGGGCACTCTAGCACAGAGCGAAACCTGACCTCCATCACTCACCTCAAACAGACTCACAAATTCAGTTCCCAGGGGATGTTGTGCTGCTTTCCTAAAGAAAAATCTCTCATTTTTAAACCAACATCTACTGAGCACTTGACATGTACCAGACTCTATGCTAAGGAGATTTCATGCATTCAGTCATTTAATTCTTCAAACCCTTATTCCCATTTTGCCAGCAAGGCAGCAACTGAGGCCATACAAATTAGGTAACCAGCCCAAGGACATGCAGCTGGGGAATGAGGCACCAGGACACGTTCCTGCATTGTTCGTGCGATAAGCACATGTTCACCTCTCGGTGCCTGACGCTGTTCTCCACTTGGGAATATAGTGATGAACAAGACGGAGCAGGTGCCTGGCCCCACAGAGCCTGCATTCTAGCGGCGACAGACAGGCTCTGAATAAATACACATCTAGGATAGTCTAGAGATCATTTCCACGAAAAAATTCAAAGCGGAAGAAGGAACTAGAGAGTAAAAGTTGCAGGAGGGGGTGCTGGTTTAGAGCAAAGAAGGCTGCTAGAGAGGGTGATATTGGAACTGAGACCTGAACAAAGTAAGAGAAGTGGAAGAAACACATTCAGGGGGTAAGGGGATCACATGCAAAGACCCTGGGGCAGGAATGAGTTGGGGAGATTAGGGAAACATCTAGAAGACCCTTCTGCGCCAGTCAAGTGAGTGGAAAGACTGAATCATGCATGGGCATGTTGGACTCAAGCTAGAAACCAGTTCTTGTTCTCCCATCCACTACCCTGTCCTTTGTGTCCAAGTCGGCAAAATATTAACTCCAGTCCTAGCATCGGCTTTCCTTAAGGGTCCTCTCCTCTGCCGGCTCTCGGAGTCTCTCTCCCTTTTTTTTTTAATATTTTATTTATTTATTTGACAGAAAGATCACAAGTAGGCAGAGAGGCAGACAGAGAGAGGGGAGGAAGCAGGCACTCTGCTTCCTGCTGAGCAGAGAGCCCTGCTGAGCAGAGAGCCCAATGCGGGGCTTGATCCCAGGACCCTGGGATCATGACCTGAGACGAAGGCAGAGGCTTTAACCCACTGAGCCACCCAAGTGCCCCTTGGAGTCTCTTGTTCATGAGGTTTAGATAATTACCAAATAGAGATGCTCTGGAATCCATTCTCTTTTGCAATAATTTGAATTAAGGTAGGATAAACGTCCACCAAGAGATGAGGGACAGAGAGGGTCTCTCTGAGAAGCACCCGTGCACGGTATATGTTGATATTCACAGTGGGTCTGCGGACACAGGCACCCGCCCAGGCATGTATGTGGGGAGAATATCTCAGAGGAGGAGTATCCGTGTGGCTACTCCAACAGAAAGGCTTCCATCACTGAGAGCTGCGGGATGAGAGGACACATCGGGGTTTTCAATATCCCCAGCATATCAGTAACAGCCACGCCAGCCTCAGAGCCGGCCCTGGGGTTGCGTATTTCCAGCTGAAACTCAGAGGCTCTGAGTTTCCATACTGCGTCCCACCCCCTGACAGCAGTCACCCCGTTCTACTTTGGCTCTTTCCTTCTGCTGGGTAGATGCTTCCTTCCACGTCTGATTACAAACCACAGCCGTGAGCCCCCAGATTGTCATTAAATAAAATAAATAGGATGCTGGATGAGTATTTGAGGAAATGGCAGTCTTTTTCATAATCAAAATCTTTATGCATTTCGTTTCCTTATCGCACTAAGATGCTGAGAGAACCGGATTTTTAGAACATGACCTGGTCTTTGAGCTCAGGAAAAAAACACATTTCATGTAGTTCAGACCCCGTGTCTACTCAATTACAAGTTCAAGCGAACCACCCTGACATCTTAAGGATGGCCTTTTGTATCTTTCTTGTTTTAAAGAGTAAGATTGGAATTTCATCATATTGAGTATAAACGGGGAAAAAGTACATTGCAGAATAAAACTCAAAATGCTTTTATGGAATTTTCGTTGTAAGACAGCCTGTAATAGAGTTGACCTCATATTCACCTAAGATTTCTCTGGCTCCGAGTTCAGATTTCATGCCAATTAACATGTTAATGACATATATCATTTAAAGAGCTCATCATAACTTTTATCACATCATGTTACATCTATTTCCTTGTAATTAAATCAGAATTACAGGGTGTAATTACTTTTCTTTTCCTGAATACCCATTCCTTTTCAGACATTTAAATTCAAGTGCAAGGACTAAAAGACACTTGAAAGTAACAACCTAATAAAAATATTATCAATTATTGAAAGTGTTGGGTTTCTCCTACTATCCAGTTTCCTTTTTGACAAATTCCTTTCTCCTGTTATACTTTGGATAACACCTAATGGTGAGCGGTATCCAATCAAACACTTCTTAAGTTCTTTAAATCCTCGGGGCCCTTCTTTCCATTAAGATGCAATGCTCTCATACGTAAATATAATTACATACAATTATTAACGGAAAGGGATCAGATAAGGTTTATTAAGGAGATACCTATAATTACCCCCAAGTCCAGCCCTCCCTTTACGTGTTGACTCAACCATGGTTTGGAGTCAGCAATCACACCAGCAGCAAAACATGTACTGACTGATTCATCTGGGGAAGCCAGGGCCGATGGCAGGACTGAAAAAGGGATCCACCTCTGTTTAAAAGACTTAATCATGGGGGTGTCCGGGCAGTGTTGTCGGTTAAGCGTCGGACTCTTGGTTTCCTCTCAGGTCGTGACTTTGGGATGGTGGGATGGAGTCCCGCACTAGCACAGCGTTTGCTTGAGTTTCTCTCTCTCTCTCTCTCAAATAAGTACATAAAACCTTTAAAAAATAAATAATAATAATAAAATAAAAGACTTGACTGTGATAATTCTATGAAGACGGCGGACCCCGACGTCATTTTCTGACCATGGTCTAGTCTTCCAAACCTTCCCAAACACTGGCTTTAAGACTTAAGCCCATGTCACACTTAATTGTTGAACCTCATCATAACTCCAAGGTCAATTTCCAGACATGTGATCTTCTAGGATGACCTGTAAGAATTACGGGGGTGGAGCTACCAAGGACCAGTATATATTATTTGTGGGACAAGGCCCAGGAAGATGGGCAGGAAAGGGACTCTGTTGTCGGGAAATTCTGCATACATAGATCAATCCGTTCATTCACTCAGCAATTATTTATTGAGCACCTACAGTACGCTAGGTACCATCCTAGGCCTTGATGACAAAGAAGATGGTCAAGGTCTCAGCGGCCAAGGTGCCAACATCCATCCCGCCGTGGAGAAGGAGGAGAGACTCTGAAGTATAAACCACAGAACAAATAAGAGAATTACAGCTGGTGATGAAGGGTCAAAAGGAAAGGATAACGGAGCTATGTGATGATAAAAAGCGATGGGCTAAGGGGGGTTACTCCAGACTGGATGGTCAGGGAAGGCATCTCGGAGGTGCCTGATCTTTGAGCTGAGGCGGGAGTGACGGGAGGGAGGCTGCTGAGGGAGGCTGAGAGAGAAGAGAAGCGCCAAGTGTCACGGTCCTAATGGGAAGCGAGTGTGATGTTTCGGGAAAACGAGGAGGCGGCGGCTGTTGCTAGCGCAGGGTGAGCAAGACCACAAAGATGGCAGTAGAAAGACGGACCCACTTAGGAAGCTCTGTGGGCCATGAACAGTAGCATGGATTTTTTTCTTCTTTCTAAGAGTGACAGGTAGCAATGAGTAGGGTTTAAAAGCCAGAAAGTGACGTCATTCGAATTCCACATTGAAAAGGAGAGTCGGTGGTGTGGAGCCTGGATTTGGAAGGGGCAGGAGGAGAAGCAAGCAGGTGCCTTTCGGTGGCTTGAGTTAAGGAGTGCCCGTGTAGGGGCAGCAGCCACAGTCCGGCAGGTGCGCGAGGAGGTGCGACTCCGCGAGCTCGTGGCAGCTCCCAGGGAGCCCTGCATCCCGGGAACCCTCGCTGAATAAATGTGTCCTCTTCACCACAAGCCAGGCTTTGTCCGACGGCGCAGGGCTGCAGAAGTGAACAACACAGACAACGTCACTCCCTCTCACGGACCTTGAACGCGGGAGAAAACAACCCGTGCGAAACCAAATAATTACACAGCATGTCTGGTGGCCGTGGGCTCGTTGAAGACAACGAAGGCAGGGCATGGGGGTGGGGAGGCTAGATGAGGGAGGGCGGCTCCTTCGGATGACAGGCCCAGGGACGGCTACAGGCTGGTGGAGGGAAGGCGTGACAGCGGCCGGGACCCGGGGGAGGTCACGTCTTCCTGGCCCAGCATGTTGCCCTTTTTCTCACTTGATGCCAGCCGCAAGCACAGCTTGGCCTCACTTCAGTTTTCCTCAAGAGCATCCTCCCTCACCCAAGTGCCAATGAGTCACAGACACGGGTGACTTTTCACAGGCAAACACAGAAGTGGGGTCACATCCACTGCCGGGAGACACCCAGTGAAGCTTCTCACTGATCACTCTAAATGATCCCAATGAGTCCTTTCTCCTCCTCTGCCTACGGCCCAAGCTCGGCTTTCTTCTCCATCCCTTCTGGGCCCGTTGACGTCCAGTCCTGCTTCCCTCCGCTAAGCAGGCGATCCCAGTCACCCCGAGTTCCTCGCATAAACACCTCGACGTGTTCAGTGAAACAAAGACCTTTGCTGAAAAGGTGCCGAGTGACCGTGTGGCCCGCAAGGGGCTTCGTCTCCCCACTCCCATCCCATGAGGCCCCAGAAAGCATATCTTCCCCCAAAACACTCAGCACATTCTCTGGGATGGGGGAAGCCTGCTGAACCCAATCGTCACCCTGCAAATGGGCTTGGATTGGCACATCCCTACAAGCTCCCTTCTTATTAAGCCCAGGACGTAGAATCTTCCGGAAAGTGAGCAAGAACAGAAGCCACTTTGCACAGCTCCTTCCTGTCCATGGTCCTCTATGTTTACTCTCTCAAGCCGGGCCCAGATGAGGAAGGAGCTGAATTCCTGCCATGCCTCTAAGGACTTTGGTTAAGTCAGGGGTTGGCAACCTGTGGAAAAGCTGGTGGAAACGTTGTGCCAGAAAACAACCCCACCCACCTGCTTGCAGATTGTCCGTGGCTGTTTTTCATGCTGTGGCGTGGAGCTGAGTCGTGACAGAGCCCAAAAGAGGCTGCGTTGGAGATGGAGGGGTGCAACCATGTTCCAAAACATCTTTATTTCTGGATGCTGAACTATCACAAATATTATTATTTGTGATAAAAACCCTTCTCTTGGAGGGTTATTTTTTCCCACCGTTTAAAAATGTGAAAGCCATTCTCCCCTGCATGACTTAAACAAAAGCAGGCGGCAGGATGACTATGGCAGGCAGGTCCTATTTGTCACCGTGATTTAAGGGGTCACGGGCAAACATCAGGTTCTCAGGCTTCCCGAGTCAATGTCAGCATGGCAAGTTCTCGGCGTCCTCCTGGAGAGAAAGGTCAGTGGCCCTTTATGCTTGGACCCTCCCTGTGCCTTCAGCTGTCCAGGGTCCAGAATGCTAGTCCTCCTCTCAGAGATGCGGTTCCTTTCAGTTGGCCACGTCTGGAGTCTGAGCGCTCTGAGGGCAGAGCCTGCTTGTTCACCCCGATGTCTCCGGCACTCTGCACAGAGCCCAGCGCCAAGCAGGGACACAAACCACATTACTGGGGAGAAGGAACGTTCAAAAACAGAGCCAGGCTCTCGCGGTTCTCGACCCATTCTCTAATCATGTTGATGCGTATGATAAGATAAAGCCGATACTTACCAGCAAGATGAATAATTAACCATTTCTCTAAACCTGGCGGCAGGGACAACAAGGGAGGCTGGGAGCCGCGCGTCCCCATGAGTGGCACATCTAAATGACTTCTTGAAATCCAGAGCCCGCAGCCCGCACTCCGCAATATTTCCATCGATTTCCAAATGAGTGGAGGCCATTTCCTGACAGGTTAGGGGAAAGAGGCCAAACCGTGAGGTTCCTACTCTGTCTCCAGCATTTTACAATTAAGAGCTGGCCTTGCTTAAAGCTCAAGCCGTCCTTACCGTGCATACTGAGATAGGACACTTTGATCCAAATGGGATCTGACTGCCCGATACAACCAAAGTTAAGCCGCTTCCAAATGCATCTTTCACTCTGGGCATCACCCAGGCGGCTGATGTCTGTTTCAGCGGAGCGGTGGGCTGTTCTCGGGATGGCGCAACGGAGAGCTGATGTTGCGTAAACTTTTCTGCTGTTGTTTCCTTTCCCACTGACAGCTTCGCCCTGAACCCTAGCCTGCCTGCTCATCTTGCAGAGACGGTCCCTGATTCCCTCTCTTCCGATTAGCCTGGGCAATGATTGGGATAATTTAGGACTTGCATGGCTTGATCATCTGTACAGTTACAACAAATAAAACATTTTAATATGAGCAGTCACTGCGTGTTTACTGTATCATATTGCTGAGAGCTGAACGGATGCCAAACGCTATCACACGAGGGGGGGTGTGAACTCTAGAATGATGACACAAATAAGGAAATTACAAAAGGCCCGACAAATGGCATTTGTGTTAAATCAATAATGCTCTGTTTGTTTTTTTTAATTCTAATCTTTCTTCGAAAAAAAATTATCTTTCTAAACAGTTGGCGATTCCTATTCTTGTTCGTCTTCCTGAACATAATTAAAAACATGTTGTGGCGTCTACTTAAGACATCAACTTTCCCAAGGCTGTCTTGTCCACTGCGTTTTAAACAAAGACACTTGTTTTGGCATTGTGCCCTTAATTAATCATTTGAAGCTTTATTGCTGTACCAAAAAAAAAAAAGTGTTTGTTCAATGATTCATCACAAGCCCAATTTCTGCAGGACTTAATCAAATACAGAACCAACTTTCTAATCAGCTTAAATATTTTTTAAAAATTAATGGAGGCCTTGTTTTCAGTATGTTATTTGATAAAAGGAATATTGATAGATGACAGCCTGCTACGTAGGAATTCCCAGGAATTCTTTCGTGGAGAGGAGATGGACCCTTTGCTTTCGGAGTTGGGATTGCAAGCCCTTTATCTACTAGGCAAACAGAAGCTTTGATGGCTCCCTGAATATCACACAGCCCTGGGGACTTGCCAAGGTGGCAAGTAGGGCCTTGAGTGGCCCATTTGAACAGGGCCTGAAGAATTCACGTGTTCTTTCGCGGATTCTACGATTCCTTGCCGCAGATGGTACATCGCAGGATAAAGATGACTCCAGGAAGTGCCAAGCCTCCCTTCTGACCCCACAGGCTCCAGGCAGGACACTGACTCTTCCTACTTTCCATATGCCTGGAACCCACTGGCATGCCTCTTCCCCACATCCCCCTGCTCCAGACACATCCTGGAGCAGACCCCACTCAGAAGCCTCTGATGCAACAGAAAGTCAAACACACAGAGCCGCCTCTACGTTACCCCAGCTCGGATCCAAGCACTACAGCAAGGTCTCGACAAGCTAACTGCTGGAGGAGAAGGAACATCATTGCCATCCCCGGAATCGAATTATATATAACGCATCCCTTTCTGAGCCTGGCGTCCGGGACACCTGAAGAAGAGGCTGTGAGCGTGCCGCACTGTTAACACTTTACGGTAACAGTTATCATCGTTGTTACATTGGTGACAATTTGAAATGTGCGCCGTTGATCCTCGGTACGGTTTTGAAAGCAGGTTAATATGAGCCGTAATTCGATGTTGCGGATCTCCCAATGCCCCGAGTCAGATATTACGGTCACTGTCATGTATGGAGCCCTTTCATTATGCCGGGCACTGTGCTTAGCACTTTGGGGCACCTTCTCCTACAAGATGAGAAATACTGTCCCCATTTGACAGAGGAGTTAGTGACAGTGTCATCTGACCTGGAGTCTCTCCCTAGCCAGGACCTTGGCCTCGGCACCCCCTTGACCCTCTGAGTGGGATGCCGAGTCCCAGCAGGGCTCCAAACTCAAGTCAGTCCAGACTCAGCACCAAATGATGTCAGCAGAGGAAGTCACGAGCATCCCCAGGCAGCTTCAGGAGCCTTGGTCCCAAGCGAACTTGGCGTCCCGGCCGTCAGGTGGCAATCAGGATCAGCGGGTCACAGCGGGTCTTTAGAACCTAGCAGGCCTGGCCTCCAATCCCAGCCCCCACGCGGGCCACTGGGACACTTACATAACTTCTCCTTCCCTTAAATGTGACTAATCATAGTCCTTACCTCACAGAGGGATTCACTGCGCCAATCTGAGCCGGAGCGTTTAACAAAGAACCACACAGAATGAGCATAAAACGTGTAACCCTTTGTTGGATGTGCCTGTCGCCTGAAGAGGCATCAAAGCAGCATTTTACTTCTTTCTCCTTTTAAAAGCTATTCAGAGGTAGTAAACGACCCCTCCCTTGGGTAAAACCAGAGACTTTTCTACTAGTTCCTGGGGAAGAGAGGCCAGTTGGGGAAGACAGGCCGGTGGTCACTTGAAGACTCAAGTCGGGGCTGCGATTCCGGAGCGAGCACATCCTTTCTCGTCTTTTGCAAGATCCTTTTGCCCGCTGTGGGTCGGAGCTGCTGTGGGAGAGGGGCTGGGTTCCTCTCTGCGTGCCCTCTAGGCTCCCCTCGCCTGCCGACAGCGGCGTCAGAGCCTCCAGGAGCCCATGTCGGGGGGTAGGGTGGTGGGCAAGAGAAAGTGACGAGCCAAGAAGGGGGTTCCCTGTCTGGGGGACTTCCAGTCTGTGCGCCAAGCCAATTTAGAGCTGACCCTTTTATGTATTTCTTTACTGGAGTGAAATATATGTAACCCAAAATTTCCCGGTTTAACCGGTTCCAAGTGTATAGTTGTGGGGCATCACGTACACTGACCTTGACCTACAGCCGTTACCTCCATCTCGCTCTAGGAAGAACCCAACTTCCTCTCCGGGTGTCTTGGTCGGTTCAGGCGGCTATAGCAGAACAGCAGAGACCTGGGGCGTCGTAAACAGCAGAAACTGACTTCTCACGGTTCGGGAGGCTGGAAGCCCGACATCAGCTGCCGGCCCCTGACTCCGTTCAGTTCTGCTCACGGGTGCCCGTCTTCCTGCTGGGTGCTCACCTAGTGGAGAGGGCAGGGAGCTCTCCGGGGTCCCTCTTATAAGGACACTACTCCCATTCAAGAGGGCTCCCAAAGGCCCACCTCCTAACACCAGCACATCGGGGGTTGGATTTCAACAGAAGAATCTGGGGGGAGTCACAAACATTCAGTCCGCAGCTGCTGTGTTTTCCTGGGTCCTTTGAACTGTTTCCTCTTCACCGGATTCTCTCTCCTGCAGTTCCCTGATCCAGGCGGCTGTCTCCCTCTCCCAGGGGGCAAACTGCGACTCTCCACTCTGTTCCCAAGTGTCAGGCTGAGGGACAATCCCATTGACCATGGCTCGGCACTCCCTCACAGCTCGCTCCTGCAGAGCCCCCCAAAGAATACTCCCCAGCCCTTCCCTGGGTAGATTCTCAGCGGTCGGGCTGGTCCAAGCGAGCAGCTTCGTCCTGCAACAGTACGTGAGCAGTTAGACACCCTCAGCTCTGGGCAGGCCCCAGACCTCGGCCCCCTCTGTCTCAACTCCCTGTGTGGGGCCCAGGTACCAGGGCTTTCCATCTCCTGAGGTCAGCCAGGACAACCCCCAGCCCCCCCACCCCTGCCCCAGCTTAGTTGGGGTTTGCCCAGAAGCAACTGCTGGGACCAGAATTCCTGATCCCAGGAAACCCCAGTAGGACAGTGAGGACAGGTGAAGGAACGGGAAGGGCATCCATCCCACCGCTCCTCCCCCCACTCAGAGCAGATAAGAGCACTTTCTCCAAGTAAGCACCCCACGATTTCCTCAGGCTCTTACTTACTCCTCTTGAGCGCTTGTAAAACCTCCTGCAGAAAAGCCCCTGGGAAGGATCCACGTCCTGATGGCCTTGGTTCAAGCCCAGCACCCCTCCCTCCGGTTGTGAGGATTTATGAGCATGAGAACGCACTGTTCTCAGATGCAAAATTAAGGATAATACCGAGATCACGTGAAACGCTTCCCCACACCTTCTCTCCAGTGTGTTTAGATCCCCTGCTGGACTGTCTTCACATACCCTGCTTTCCCCCCTTACCACTTGAGGAAAAGCAGTTGAGTAGTCTTCTGGGTGACTGTCTTGAATGAGACTCTTCTCCTTAGCGGGGAGCCCCTGAAGGCCAAAACTGGGAGCCACGTTGATTTCATTCTCCACTTGGCTCCTCAGCACAAGGCCTGGCATATAGTAGGTGCTCAGTAAATATTAATAAAACGCACATAGCCATACCTCCATGCATTCGTGTATGTGCACGTTAAATGCTCTGTGCCAAGAACCTAGACTTGTTGGCAACCACTCTGGATTTTTCAAATTCCCTGTGCAGCTCAATAAAACAAAACAGAACAAAAACAACAACAAAAGGACATATCCTCAGGCCAAAGTTCTCCAGTCAAGGGTTTACATCTCTGATATCAAGCAACACTTGAGATGGAGGATGTCTTTTTCTTGCCTATCTTCTACCCATGGGTCTATCAGTACGAAGTCAGAGCCCAAGATGTCCATCGTACCTGTCCTCTGGGCCACCTGGAGGCAGGAGGAGGATGAGATGAGCTCAGCTGGTCTTGCGCATGCCAAAGTTTCTGTTCATCCCAAATGAGCATGTTCTCTGAGCACCGAAAGGGCAGAGCCCCAGAGCCAGTAGCCTTCCTCGCTCCCCATCAGGCTCTCCCTTCCCCACCTGCTTATGCCATCAGCTAATTAGCATGACTCGATGGGCATAAGACGTTCAGGTGTCTTGCCAGAACTAAGCACCTTATGAGTAATGATGCGTGTGCTGGTTGTGTTGCTAGGCAGCTGGCAAATGTGCCTTCACGGGGACGATACAGGAGAGAGGCCCTGGGGACGAGCTTGTTCTTCCAGGGGATGATGAAACCAAGACACTGAGAAGTCACCCAAGATGAATTCAGGTGGTTTCTGTGCTATCCCCAGGGGAGACACACTCCTGGTTAGGAGAGACGTCCGCTCCACTTCTCCCATGTGTAAATAAAGGACGCAACACCTTCAGAGAAGGGGCCATGCACTGGTGATGTCATCGTAAATGGTTTTCCCTCTTTACAGAGCATCGCGACAATTTTTGTCCGCTACGGAATTTTAAGCATTCATTCCCTTCAACCTGCAAGTTCATGGCTGGAAATACACCTTTTACATGGATCTGAGCGTATGTCGAAAGATATGTTCATAGGAATATTGGCCACATCGATAGGGCAGCAGTTAAAGTCATAGACCCTGATGCCAGACTACGAGGCTTGAATCTTCGCTCGCCCACTTGTGCGTTGTGCGACCTACGGCAAGTCACTTCACTTCCCTATGCCTCAGTTCTCTCATCTGGGAAATGGGTCCGTTAAAGTATCTATTTCATATGGCACAGAGGAAATTAAATTAATTAATATAGGCCAAGTACTACGTATAAATGGGGTATTCTCCACCCACTGGAACTGTAGAAGCATTTTTAGTCTTTCATATCAGGAGATTCGATATAGCCTTTAAAAAGAATGAACGGGGGCACCTCGGTGGCTCAGTTGGTTAAGCATCTGACTTGGTTTTCGTTCAGGTCATTATCTCAGGGTTCTGAGACCGATCGTGCTCTCTCTTTCTCTCTCTCTGAAATAAATAAATAAATAAGTAAATAAATAAATAAATAAAATCTTTTAAAATAACTGAAAAATAAAGAATAAAAAGAATGAAGTAAATCCCTGTGTTGATGTAGAACGATCCTAAGATTTAGTCTTTAATGGAAAAAATCTTGGTCTATAGTATTCGCCTTTGCATTAAAAATATATAAATTATACTCAACAAAGTTGTTTCTAAAAAGCAATTCTGTGTGTGTGTGTGTGTGCGCGCGCGCACGTGTGTGTGGGCACTTCTGTTTATTTATATAGAAATAGTTCAGGAATGATCAGAAGCGAGCCCTGGGGTTGGAGGTCTATCCTGTGTGGTGTTTGAACTTCTTTACTTAGTTCTTGTGCTCTTTTTTTTTTCCCAGGAAAAATCTCTTGTAAAAGAGAAGCCAGACTAAACTCAGTGGTTAACAGCAGTAGACAAAACCAGGCCCCATGAACTCGGATTTGCAAGTAGATCTTTTTGATCTCTCTTGCTGATACAGCCGCTGCTCCCAGTAAAGTCACCCCGGAGCCCAAGTCAGGGGAGATCTGTGCCTCACCCCGATTCTACCACCTCCCAGCTGGGCGACCCGAGACGAGAAATGTCACCTCTCTGGGCCTCAGGTTTTTTCAGATAAGCGTGAACAGCTTCTTAAGGGTTTTTAGAGGACTGATTGAGATCATGCCTGTAAAGGGCTGAGGACAGGCCCTGTCACGTATAAATAGAGGTTATTATTATATATGGTGGCTGATTTCCAACGACAAGCTTTACAAAGGTGGCAGCGAATCGAGATGTTCACTGTTGTCATTTATGCAAATTAAGAAGACAACACCTCGAGAAGAAAATCTCTTTCCTGTCTCTCTCCTCCCTTTGTCTTTAACACACCCCGTTACCAAAAGCCCTTAAGGCTTCTGTTGATAACTTACACAATAAACACATTAAAAATCAGTGAAATGCCAGGTTGGCGATTGTCTAAGATTCATTTTTTTAGTCCAATGCACAGCTTGGGAAATGCCGGAGGGAGAGAAAATTTAAATATGCAACGATAAAATGATCGATATAGTTGATTCTGGAAAAGCAGGCACAGCCGCTCACTGGTGTGCCCTGGTGTGCCCTCACCCACAGCCCTGCTGCCCCATCCCCCACGTTCTGCTCCTCCCTCGGCTCTCTACCCTTCCCCCTGCCCCATGCTCCCCTACCCACACAGGCCTCCTGAAGAACACACTCTTATTATCCCAATAACATACCTATCTGTACTCACCTATACAATCCCCCCAAAATCCCTACCATATCTTAACCCTGTAATATCAATAATAAACAAAACGCAAATGCATAACTAAAACATATGATATGTACGCCTTATATGTGCGTGTGTATACGTGTTATATACGTATGCCTGTATGTGTTTGTGTAGGTGTAGACACGTACACACCACACAAACACACATACCAGGGCGCATTAGGAGACACAAGGGAGAGTCTGGATTAAGAGAAGAAAGACGAAACTTAACCGTTAATTGTTTGCACTTTTTGGTTAAACTGACATTTTGAAATAAAAGCTGAGTGTATGTGTGTGTGCGTGTGTGTACATCATCGTGAATCCAGCAGCTACAGGAGGGCAAGGGAGCCAGGGAAGGGTTTAAACAGGGGCCCACACAGTCAGATTTGCAACGCAAGAGGCGTCCCTGGCGCCCGTGAGAAAGGCAGGTGAGCAGGAGGCCATCTGAGTACACCACAGTCACTGGGAGTCACAACCGGGATCAGAGGGAGAGAAGGGGTGAAAACTCTCGGGGGCTCCATCCCAGCGGCACTTGGGACATTTGTTGGAGGTCTCGGTGGTCATCAGAATGATGGTGGTGGTGAACACAGCAACAGAGATCCAAATATGGAACATGCTTCATCCACAGTCGCAGAGGCTCTGGACATACGGATGTCCAGAAAACCTGCTCTCTGGCCTCATTTCTTTGTACTGTAGTCAGCTTTCATTTGCTTGGAGATTTCCTACAGACCGTGCGCTCCTTGGGAACTGGGTATTGGCTCTTTTTACCTCTGTGGTTTCAACATCTAGAACAGGGATCGGCATCCTCGTCTGGGGTCAGAACCTGCCCACTGCCCTTCTGTGTAGGTCAGGCTCCTTGGAACACAGCCACACCTGCTCATTACTCTGCTGCCTTTGCCCTACAATGGTTTAGTGCTTGGTGCAGAGATCCTAGGGCCTGAGGAATTCCAAAATATTGACTACCTGCCGCTTTAAGAAAAAGTTCGCCAGCCCTGGTCTATCATAGCCAATGGCCCATACATATGTGTGGGTCACAATCAACATATACATGTGAATAACAGTAATAATGGGACTTCCTTTTGTCATGTAGAGAAATAATCTAGTGACTCATTTTTGGCTCTCACACCGCCCTGAGTGGAGCTGGGTTCAGGGGACCTTGAAAACAGCACATGGAACCGCCTGTCCCGCTGAGTAGGGGCTGTCCTATGCTGAAGGGGGTCGAACCGCAGTCCTGGCCTCCACCCACTAGATGGCAGTAGCCCTTCCCCTCCGCCTCTGCGGGGTCATTGCAAGTACCCCCAGGAGGCAAGAAAGCTCTAAAGAGAAAGATGGCACAGAAGAAGGGAGTCTTGGGGTCATTACACGTATAAATATCCCTGAGGATAGTCCCCACATTAAAATTTTTTTTTTTTACTTAACAGGAGTTTTGCACAGCTTCCCCCATCATGCATTCTAATGCCCCAGCTCAGCGGGGCAGGAAATTCCTGACGTCTAACTGAAGTCCCTTGTGCTGCAGCTGCCCCTTCTTTCTTACTCGGTCCCTACTGAAAAATAAAGAACAGAACCGGTGCATGCATTCTGCCTCATAACCCTCCTTCTGTGATAGTCTCGCTGCAGAGTGCGCTGGGACATATCTAAGGCAATCAATCACTCAGCCTGCAAAGGCTCCTGAGCCCTGGCCGCCCCCCCCCCACCCCGCCCAGCACCGCTTCAGACACCGGGAATAACGCAGGGAGCAAGGCGGACCAGGTTTCTGATCTCCCGCAGCCGCATTTTAGTGACAGGCACAAATAAGCACGTGAATAAACAAGATAATATCAGTTACTGATGAGTGTTTGATGCCCTAGAAGTGAGTTATGTGTCAATTATACTCAGTAAGGCTGGGGGCAGGGGAGAAGTGTGAGGGGGAGGCCCCCCGGCTAGGATGGTAAGGAAGGGCCTCTCCAGAGAGAGGAGACTTCAACAGAGTCAGAATAACACCGAGGAGCAGCACCGTGGAGAAGGACGTGGGTGTTCTCCTGTTCTGAGTCTGTCTTCTGAACAGGTGTTCACCTGTTCTGAGTCTGTCTTCTGAAGTGGGTGTGGGGGAACCTCTCTCTTGATACTCCCCCTCTGTCCCCTTTCTTCTGATGCGAGGTAAGAGCCCCGGATCTGGATTGCATTACAGATGGCGATAGAATACGTCACAGAACCCACGGTCTTGGATTCTCTGAGCAGCTTCAGAAACAGCCTTCCTGCTGAGCCCACCACTGCCCGAGGATCCCGTGTGGATCTCCCAAATGACCGGAGTCCAAGCCAAAAGTAAGGGGCTCTGGGATCTCAAGGAGATTAACCCGAACCCGAAGTCTTCTCCTCCCCATCCCTCCCAACCCAACCCTGCCCCAAAGACACCAGCAGGAAGACAGCACATGGAAGGGAGTGAGCGAGGCTAAGATGGCTAAGAGGAACGTCAAGTGGGCGGGGACCCTGACTCCTCTCGGCCAGAATGACAATGTCCAGGGTTGTCCTCCTCTCTCCCCCAGCCCTCTGCCATCAGCTCCCTTCTTTCTCCAAAAGGAGGAGTCATCTTGTGCAGCAAACCTAATGCCACACGTGAGAAAATGCCGGTTTTCAGAAAGTTGTAGCTAATCCTGGAGCCAAAAAGGGAAAAAAATCAATGGGCTCAGGGATTTCGTGATCTTTCATGGACAGGCTGTTTTGTTCTACTTGTGCCCGCACCTGCAGACACACACGTAGGTGAGAGGGTGGGGCTCTGGGATCCTGTAGACGTGAGCGTAGATCTGGGCTGCCCTCACTCACTGCCACACCCCCAAGGAAGCCACTTAAACTCTTTGGACCTTTGTTTCTTCCTCTGCAAAACGGAAGGTCTACTTTGCAGGGTTGCCATGGGGATGAGCGATAAGGTATGTGCCAAGGGTCATTGTCATCCTCCCCGTGATGCAAGGAGCTCCCACGGTACACGAGACACTGCGACCATTTTTTACTTAATCCCCACAGCAGCCCTAACTGGAAGGTCCAAAATCATGCACCCTGCTTCGCCTGATGGCCAATGCCATTATGCAGTGATCATCCATTCGCCCCTGCCCTCTGGGCCTCTGCCACTGTGTAAAGCAGGGATTTGTAAATTTCCTCGTTCATTTGTTCTACTTGCATTGACTTATTAAGTGCCTGCCTGTGCCGGGCACTTCTGTGTAGCAGAATGCGTTAGATGGACATAGACTTGCCCTGGAGAGGCTCCCACCTGGAGGGGGAAGGGGTCCAGAAAGTAAAACATATAATATGTTTAGGTCCACACAGAAACAATCACAAGTCTGTGCTGGCAGGGAGGGAGAGAAAGGAGGGGAGTGCGGGAAGACGCCGGGTTTGCAACAGAGGTCGGAGAAGTCCTTGCTGAGAAGGTGGGCAAGGTGGGAGAGTGAGCTGTGCAGAGAGCTGGGAAGAACATTCCAGGCTGAGGAAAACAGCAATGACCTCAAGAGCCCCAAGGCAAGTTGGCTGTTAGAGAAAAGTTCTGCAGATTGCAGTCCTTGGAACACCAATCCCACCAGATGCTTACGGGAAAAAAACTTATGGGGTCCCAGTAAGTTCTGCAAATACTGCGTGCGGCAGATGCCGCTTTTGAAGTTCGTGTTACCGTTAGCATAAAAGAAAGAAAGAAAGAGAGAAAGAAAGAAAGAAAAGAGAAGAGAAGAGAGAAGAGGGAGGGAGGGAGCGGGGAAGGAAGGAAGGAAGAAAGAAAGAAAGACAGACAAAAAACCAGGCCAAGTCCTGCAATGGAGTCTTGTTGAATGTAGGTTCACCCCAGCATACTTGACTATACAGCCATCCCTTCACATAACACCTGCCGGCATCCCACCGAGCTACGTTTCCATGGAAACCAGTTTGGGAAACTGCAGTTGAAAGGAAGGGCCCTTTCTCTACAACGGTGCGCAATGTTTTGATTCTCTGGCCCACACGGGATCACTGCACAAAGACTCGTCAAGCTCCCCCTTGCTAAGTGTTAGTTAGGTCTAGACGGAGACGGGGCAGGGACGAGACCCGCCGTCTCCACCGCAGGAGTCAAATCCACAGAGCAGGTGACGGAGGGCCAAGGAAGGTCAAAGTGTGTGGATGCTGTCTCCTCCCTTGGAACTCAGCGACCCAAACTTACCAGTGGATGGTTTGGGAGCAATGAATGGAACAGACCTATCGCAGATCCTGGCTCTGGTCTCATGCACTGTTTCAGCCCCGTATGGGGAGAGAACAAAGATGACTCCTTCCAGAGAGATCCAATGTGGTTTTCCAGGGAAGAAGTGGCAGTTACAAAATGGTAAGACAAAAGGAAAAATGCTCAGCAATCTGTACCATCTCGATACCTTCCCAAAAAGAAGGGAACCGAATACTCTTCCCAACTGCTGCCTGCAGGGGCGCCTGGGGGCTCAGTCGGTTCAGCCTCTGCCTTCGGCTCAGGTCATGATCCCCAGGTCCCGGAATCAAACCCAGTCGGGCTCCCTGCTCCCGGAGAGCCTGTTTCTCCCTCTCCTCCCAGCTCAGTGCTTGCTCTCTCTCTCTCTCTCTCTTTCTCCTTCTCCGCCCAGATCAGTGCACTCGCTCGGTCTCTCTCTGTGTCTCTCAAATAAATAAATAAAATCTTTAAAAAAAAAAAAGGGAACCGCCCCCTACAGATCCACACATACAACCCCCGGCCCGCAAGCTGCCTCGGAGTTAGAATCAATTGACTTCCACGGTGATATACGCACTCGCTGGTTAGATCCCTCCTTAACCATCTGTACAGGACGAATTTCCAAAGGCTGGGCTTTTTCCTCGCGATGCTCTGGAGTCCAGCGGATGGGAAGCAATGCTGGGAGGAGGGGAGAACAGACCGCATTGTTTCACTCGTAAAATATATTTATTGTAATCACTCCTGAATGCACTCGTATTTATCTCAGAAACTATCTCCTTCCGTTTACCATCAGGACCCCGGAAGCAGCATGACACAGTGTTAAAAGCATGGATACAAAAAAGGACACATACAGTTAGTAGCAGCGATCAGAGCTCCTGCTTTGGGCCAGCCCCCTGGTAAGGGCATTGCCTACTAAACCTCTCAATGCAGCCTTAGCTCTGTTTTACAGATGGGAAAACCAAGTCTCAGAAAGGTGCAGTGACTTACCCAAGGTCACACAGAAAAGCACATGGCCAGATGAGAAACCCAACACCCTGGGTTGTCTGCTTATGAAAATACATATTTGGACCTCGGTGTGCTTGGTCTTCAGCCTCAGAGCTTTCGAGATACGATACTTCACACAAATTCTATACTTTCTCGGAGTCCCGGCTTCCTTACCTGTGAAGATGAAGACTGCCTTCTCTACACCCCGGGCAAGCAAGAGTCCCCACTTGGCCCAGAGGAAGGCCACGATAAATTCCACATTCTTGAAGTGGGAACAGGTAGGGGAGGGACAGGCTGCCCGGGAGGCGTCTAGATGGAAGCAGGGGAAATTTATAACAAACCCAAAACATCTGCATGCGTTCCTTCCTGCAGCGTTTTCTTTAGTTGAAGAATATTCGCTTTGTTTGAGAACATCCCCCAGTGTCTGGGGTGTGGTCTGGAGATGCCCTAACAACACACATATACCATCTCATTCCCCGCACTTAACCAGCACAGCAGCATGGGAAGGGGCATTGGTTCACTCTCCCCTTGACCAGTTAGGCAACTGGTGCTTAGAGATAGTCCATAACTCATCCAAAATGACCAAGCCAGCAAGTACCCTGTTCGTACTCTAAACCAGTGCTTCTCAGCCACGGCGCCTTGGTGCAGCAAAGGACATTTGCAGTTGTCTGGAGACGTTTTTGGTTGTCACTCTAGTGGGTAGATGCTACTAGACCCTAAGGTGCCTGGGACAGCCCCCCACCCCACGACAAATAATTATCCAGTCCAAAGGTCAATAGTACCAAGGTTGAGAAACTTTGTTTTTTTTTAAGACTTTATTTATTTATTTGACAGAGAGAGATCACAAGTAGGCAGAGAGGCAGACAGAGAGAGTGAGGGAAGCAGGCTCCCTGCTGAGCAGAGAGCCCGATGCGGGGCTCGATCCCAGGACCCTGAGATCATGACCCGAGCTGAAGGCAGCAGCTTAAACCACTGAGCCACCCAGGCGCCCCGAGAAACTTTGTTTTAAATCTAGGTTTCCCTAGCTCCAAAGTGGATAACCTTTTGTTTCCTTAACTGAGGGTTTCTAAACCTCAAAATATTGATATTTGGGGCCAAAATCATTCCGCTGTGGAGGTGCCCCGCAGAGTATGTGTAGGGTGTTCAGCAGTGTCCCTGGCTTCTGTCCCTTACCTGCCAGGAGATCTGCACCCTCTGAGAGTCAAGACAACCAAAAATGTCTCAGGACATTGCCAAATGGTCCCTGTGCCCTCCTTGTGCCCTAGGACTCCTCCTCTTCCTTCCTGTGCAAAGGGGCAAGTCACCCCCACTTGAGAGCCATTGCCCCAACCCAAGGAAAATCAATTTAGCTATAAAATGAGAATAACAAAACTGCCCTGTAAATATCAGGAGAACGTTGTGCATAACTGTCATTTAAATATGGGGGGAGAGTAGATACATATATGTGTGTAGATATATTGAGTGCCTGAACGCGTCTGGCAGAAAGAAGTATTCTCTCTCGTGATTTCCTGCCGGGGTATTGTTGAGGCAACAAACTCACCAACCTCTTTATTTCCCAGCGTACGCATGCCTTATCCCTTCTGCCACTCTGGGTCTCAGGGACTATGCACCAAAATAGAAATATACAGTCGCATTCCCTTTTTTGTTATCGTCAATGTTCTATTTTTAGAGTACCGTTATTATTCCAAAATGAATTGGATCTTAATTTGAAGCAATGTTACTAGGGAGAGGAGCAGCCAGCAGCACCCGAGGCTCAGTGATTGACCCCACAAGGGAAGATACTGCCTGTCCCCAGATCCTGAGGCCACGGAAGCAGTGGCTGAAAGCCAGAGAAGGTCCAAGGTCTAGTACACATTGGCAAGGTGCTCATTTCACTGCAAGGAAATCCATCCTTTCCAGTAAACCGAACAGTGACATCTGAGAAACAGAGGGTGTTGTCGCTGGTGCTCATTTATTTCAAATTACAGTGGAACATTATAGAGCCATGAGGAAGGAAGAACTCTTGCCTTTTGTGACTACATGGATGAACCTGCTGAGTGAAATAAGCCAGAGAAAGAGAAATACTGCATCCTCTCATTTTTATGCATTAAACCCACAGAAACAGAGTAGAATAGCAGTTTCCAGGGGCTGAAGGATGGGGAAAATGGAAAGATGCTAGTCAAAGTGTACCCACCTGCAGGGGCACTTAGGTGGCTCAATCAGTTGAGTGTCCGATTGTCAATTTCTGCTCGGGTCATGGTCTCAGGGTTGGAGATCGAGCCCTGTATCAGGCTCTGCACTCCGTGGGAGTCTGCTTGAGATTTTCTCTCTTTCTCCCCCTCTGTACCTCCTTTGCTCACTCGCTCTGTCTTTCTCTCTCTCAAATAAATAAATCTTTTTTTTCTTTTTTTTTTTTAAAGGGTACAAGCCTTCAGTTATAAGATGAGTCCATTCTGGGGATCTAATGTCCAGCACAGAGACTGTAGTTAATAATACTGCATTGTAGAGTTAAAATTTGCTAAAAGAATTGATCTTAAGCACTCTCATACACACACAAAAAGTGACTATGCGAGATAATGATTGTGTGAATTAACTGAATTATGTAGGTGACCGTCCCATAGGGTATACGTACATCAGATCATCATGTTGTATACTTGAAATAGATACAGTTTTCTTTGTCAATTATACCTCCATCAGGTTTTTGGGAAAAAGGAATTTCTAGGGCTGGGGAAATTGAGGTACAGTGAAGAAATAGCAAATGTTCCATGCTGATATAAAACAGGGATCAGCAAACTTTTTCTGTAAAGGACCAGACAGTAAATATTGGATTTTGTGGGTCAGACAACCCCTGTTGCCCCTGTTCAGCTCTGGCAGGGTGGCATAAACACAGCCATGGAAGATCCGTCCCAAACTAGGCGTGGTCAGGTTCCAATAAAACTTTATTCGTGGGTGCAGAAATGTGAATTTCATGTAATTTTTATATCAAGAAATACTTTTTTTTTTTTTGGTCACCTTTTAAGAATGCAAAAACTATTCTTCCCTCCAGGGCTGTATAAGAACAGACAATGGGGCTGGATTTGGCCCATCCACCTTTCACAGGAAACATGCAAAAGGGCCCCCAAAAGCCAAACACTCTCACTTTTCTGTCCTTAATATGAGGGAGACCTCACAGAGCCTTTGGGACTTGGGGTCGTTAGCACTGCAAGAACTAATCTCGCCAATACCTATTTTTATGGGACTAGATCAACATCGTAGGACACACTTGGAATAACTTAGTGCTGGCTTTTTTTCTTTGCCTGTTTTGATCCCATGAAATCAGTGTTATGGTACAAAGTCACCAATCATTGGATTTCTTTAAGACCTTCTGGTTAAAAAAAATAAAACAGAGACAAGGAGGAAAAAAAAAAACCCTCAGGTTCTAACTTTGTAACACACAAAGCTCTCTCAGGTCCTGTGTAATAGGGTAGATGAAAAATATCTCTCCAATTTCTGACTTCTTTCCCTAAGCATAGTCAAGCCTCCATGCTGAGGGGAGAGACACTTGGCTCAGAACTTCCTGATGATTATAAATACTTCATCAACCCTGGATTAACTTTTTAAAAGGAATTTTTCTTCTCTCTCTCTCTCTCTCTCTCTCTTTTTTTGAGTTACTATGATCATAATTTTCAGATTTTTGACTACTTATAAAACTTTTTTTTTCTTCCCCTCTCACGGTGAAGGTCAGTCACTTTTAAGATATAAGAGAATTTGAGAACAGATTAATGACAAAGACAAATGATGATTTTTATTTTAGCGGAAGTTTCCGTGCGTTTCCTGCCCAGCCTGGGTGCTTAGAATAAAGTACACTTGACATATAACTGCGTAAGTTCTTTGCTTTAAAGTTCAACAATGGATCAAAAGAACGAATTCTCTCTTTAAAAAGAAATGTCCTGGAAGGAAAAATAAAAGGGAGGTTAGGGGGGACCCTCATCCATCCCTTTTGTCCTGTTCTCTTCTCTTTGTGGCCCAGAGACAGAACATTGAGTGACTTCTTGAGAAAAGAGATCAGTGAAATTGTCAGTTGATTACTTCTCCTTGATTAGCATTTATAAGAGCCCTGTGATACAGTATTTGCATTCCTATTTAGCCGTGATTTTTGTGGGGCACCAATGATTAAACTTGTCACGGGGCTTGATTGACGGGGTCAGATCTTCACTTTCTACTCTTTTGAAATTAAAAACAAATGTGTCAGCTCCCTTCATGGGCCGGAGCGCCGTGAAGCTCGCCTGCCTTGTCATTGCAGATAGGTCAGGAATGTTTTAATTTTAGGGATGGATTCTGCTTGTCAAGTAGAGTGTGATGGCGTGTGGTTCTGGAGATGAGATGTGAAGGGTGTAAAACAAAGAAGGGGAAGAACAAAGACAAAGACACTCACATTATTAGACAGATTTAATTAGTCTGAATGGATATTATGCTAGATGAAGCAGTGAGCTGTGAAATTAACCCTTGATTATGGATTGGCGGATCATACTCATAAAGAGAATCAAACCTTTGTGGAGAGACGTGAGGTGTGATTTCAGTTTTCTCTACCCTTCTGGGTTGCCTGCCAGATCCCCACCCCCACCGCCCACCCCTCCATACTGAAACACCGAAATCTGTAGGAGAAAGTGAGCGAGTCACCTTTAGCTCATGCCAGCAGGTGTACAAGAGAAGGGATTCCCTCCAGCTGTCCCCTCTGCAGGTTTAGAGAAAGCCACAAGCTGACAGTGTGTTACAGGTGAAGCTCAGGGGCTAACCGTGACTACTCAGATCTCCCACGCCGAGATAGAGACTACAGATCGCAAAGTCCGAAGGAGAGCTGTTTATTTTAAACATCCGCACTGACGAGCTCTATCAATTTCCGGGGAGGGCACATCCCAGGAACCTCTTCGACACAGTCTTCCCAACGTGTCTCTACCTCCCCATGGTCTTCCCTAGCAAATCCCAGCTTCATTGTGACGCCCAGGGATTCCAGGGAAATTAAAACAGCGATGCCAGGCCGAGACGCCTGACCCGATATTGGTGTCCAATTAAGCAAAACTCACCTATGCTAAGGACTTCAACAAGGAAGGGATGGTTGTAAGGGACAATGCACAGGAGAAGGCATGTGGGTCTGAGATCATGCGGCTTCCAGAAATCCTTCATTATCCAAATTATCCAAAGGGTATGAGTTCTGCTGAGTAAGGCCTTGTGTAAGCTGCACCGACTCATATCTCGGCCTTTAAGTGAGTTGGTCTGGATCATTCGTGAACACCAGTTCCAGGAATCAGGAGGCATCATATAGAGGAGGAGTGTCTGTTAAGCTGCCCGGGGTCATGTGGAAAGTCAGCAAATCAGGAACTGAGGAAATGGAGTTCTAGAAGTTGCTTTGGGGGCCTTCCCCAAACTCAGCCTTCTCGTTGGCTAACAGGGAGGGCAACTCCTTCTCTAACAACCTCTCATGATTGTGCTAAGTATGAAGTCTGAACCGTGTCCCTACAGTGCCAGAAAGGCACCACATGTTGTTTTATTATAGCTCAGTGCAGAAAACATGGCGCCATGTTTTCTACACCACATCTCTGGTTCCGGTCTTTTTCCGTTACAACCTCTGACCTCAACGTCCAAGTGGGTCCATGCCAGGAAACTCCTGGTTGAAGATTGCCCTGGACAAGCAGGGCACAAATGTGGTCTTGGGACTCTGAATCAATTGCCATCAACTGAAAATAATTTATTTCCAATCATTGTTGAAGGCTAAGGGTGGTCAAGGAACTCACTGGCATGACCCTGGAATTTTTTGAATGTTAGAGACAGACAGAAGGGAAAGAGTAAGTATTACCCTGGCTCAGCTCATGGGAATGTGGCCTACATGAATAATATGCTTCGTAGGTCAGGGTAGGGAAACTGGAAAGAGTCACTGCTCTACCAGGAAACGTGAGCGGCCTAATTAGCTTGTGCTCTGGATGGTCCGACCGTGGGGGTCACATTGCTCCAGGTAGGTGGTTGTATCTCAAGGTCTTTTGTTTTTGGTCTCTGAAAATTCAGGCTATTTCAATGTGTCGACCAGCCACATTTATAACCGCTTGGAAATGAGAATTTTTTTTCTTCCCAAAGATGATGTTCTGTTTCTGAAGAAATACCTTTCTTCATCTTGAGTAAGAAGAGAAAGAACCAGCTGTCTCTAAGTTGACTTCACTGAGTTTTAGAGGAGGAAGGGACTGTAAGAAATCTGCTTATGAGGGGGTTCCCAACATTTGGTAAACTTGCTCTTGAACAGAGACAGAGTGACTCAGAGGATACTTGGATAAGCTCTTTTTTTTTTTTTTTTTGGATAGTTATATATTTGTTCTAAAGCATATTCACCAGTGTGTATGTGTGCGCGCACAGCTGCGTGTATGTGTGCGTTTCAGGGCTCCTCGAGTTCAGAACCGTGGACTTCATGAATGGAACCATTCTTGGTCGTGGGGACTGTCCTGTGCCTTGCAGGATGTTTAGCAATATCTGTGTGTTTTCACTACTAACTTATCTGTGGCTTTTAACTACTAACTCTCAGCTCCATCGCTACCCCGTGGGACAACTAAAGTGTCTCCAGACATTTCCAAATGTTCTCTGGGAGTCAAGCACACCCGTAGCTCAGTAGCACTGACAGATATCTAACATTGGATGGATGCCATTACTTAGGATAATGCTAAAGAAAAAAAAAGTGACTCCAATTAAAGAAACATATTAGGTTAACGCAAACAGAAGAGCGAATACAGGTGCTTGCGACAGAGAGAATATAGCCTAAAACAAGTACAATACAGGCAGAAATCAGGAAAGTCGGGCATGACAGCAAGAAGTTTAGGGAAGACTGGTTTAGCCTTAATCCACATTTGACAGATGGGGGTAACTGACATCCAGAACACGAAATAGATTTGACAACAACCACTCAGCTGCTTGTCCTTGTGTTAATCTCAGCAAGATAAGGCAAGAAAAGCACTTCACACGGTGCCTGGCACAGAGCAGTAATAATGATCCTGCACACATAATGAGCACCTGTTCTGTGACGGGGAGTGTTTTAAGCTCTTCGAATCTAGTCGCTCGTTTGATATTGACAAGAACCTCGTGAACCCCTCAGAGAAAGCAAAGGAAATATGTGAGACAAGTCCATGGTGGGAGGAGGAAGACGATAAGCCATTTGGGGGAGCTTTGGCTAGAGAGTGCGATTTGTCATTTACGCTTTCATGTCCTAGTTTAACGTTTTCCCCTAATGCCTACTGTGTGCCTAGAAGTGTGCCCCATCTGACCCAGAACAAACACTGAATGCACATCAGGTATTATTATTAGCTGTCCTGCCCATGGGTTTTTGTGCTGTTGCTGCATTATTAGGGGAAGTCGATGGCTACTATTTCTGCACGTTGTTCATGCCTAACGGGGGAATCTGTTTTCTCAGTTGGGCTTCCAGGACTCCCTTTCCTGTCCAAACAAAAAAAAAAAAAAAAAAAGAAAAAAGGCAGGAAGGTTATAAGTTAGGAATGCTTTAGGCTGCAAATAAGAGACTACGTGCAGCGACTTAAATAAATCATGATTTGCTTCTCTCACCATCACGACATCCAAGAGGAGACCTCTATGGCAGTGGGCCAATGGGTTAGTGATATTAGAAGGTGTCTCTTGTGAGTCTCTCGATCGTTGTCTCCCTGTGGCAAGATGGCTGCTGCCTCTAGACACGATGGCCCCATTCAAGGTAGGAGAAGGAGTGAGATAACTGTGTACTGGCCACCTTTGTCCCCTCTTCTCAAGGGGAACATCTTTGCCGGAAACCCAGCAGAATTCCACTTCAACTTCCACAGTCAGACTGTGTAATTTTGCCATCCCTCGCTGCAAGGTCCTGTGACATGAGTATTTGGGTGGGCACATTGCCACAGAAAACAAAGCCAGGATTTTATCAGCAGGAAAGAAGGGGGATGGATATTGAGCAGGCAGCAGTCATATCTGTCCCAAGGATCATCCCCGTGGCAAGAAAGCACCGTCACCCCTCTTCTCCCTGCCTCCCCCTAGCCCTCCATTCCCAGCAATCAGTGCGGGGTTGGAGACTAGGTTTCCATTCCAAATGAGCATTCCTTAATCACCAAATGCGGACTAAGTAAATATTGTTGGCCAAAAGCATTCTGGGTGTGGGGTGCCTGGGTGGCTCAGTGTGTTGAGCCTCTGCCTTCCGCTCAGGTCATGATCTCAGGGTCTTGGGATCGAGCCCCGCATCAGGTTTTCTGCTCAGTGGGGAGCCTGCTTCCTCCTCTCTCTCTGCCTGCCTCTCTGTCTACTTGTGATCTCTACCTGTCAAAGAAATAAAATATTAAAAAAAAACATTCTGGGTGCAAGGGGCTCTCATCATCACCGTTATCACCACCACAACAAACGTGACCATCCGAGCACCGTCCACCGCCACTGGGTATTTCAGATACACTGTCACACACAGTTGTCACGGGGACCCCGAGGTGCTATCATCATTCACATTTTACAGAAGATGGAATTAAGTTTGCAAAAGGCAACGTGGCTGAAGCAGATCCAGGCTTGAACCCAAGCCAGAGGAACCCCAAAGCCATCGTCTCCACCCTCCAGGTGTGAACAGTACAACAAGGATCGCCGTATCAAGATCAGCCATCGTGAGAAGTAGCTTACCACCCCTGCGAGACAAAATTACAGCGAGTGTTAAGCCGTGCGGTCCTGGGAATAAGGTTCCGAAGACGAACAAGGAAGATGGGTTTCATGCAGGCCAGATGGAGTCAAGCAAGACACTTGAGCTGCCCCTGAAGAGAGATTTGACTCGATGTCCACATGGTTCTTAAGGTCAGGGCTGGCTCCCAGCTACGACAAACACACAGACACGAAGAGAACTGAGGGAGTCTGGAGAGCCACAAAGCAAACAGAAGCCATTAGGCTCCACTCACCGCAGTTGGACTTTCTGGCCATTTCTGAGGTTTCTCAGGGTCCACTCACAACGCCGTGACCGTCTGCCCGACACCCAGGGCTCCCGTTGTTTGCCACGGCTGGATGAGCTAAGAGCAGGCAGAGTGGGAGACCCAGCTGCCAGAGGGCATACTGAGGCCGCCTCAGCTTCTTGGGTATGTTTGTTCAAACTGGTCTGCCTAAAGCCACCGCCAAATTCCCCCAAGTGAAAAAGGAGAGTGTGTGTTTTCTCTTCACATAGTATTTCTCCAATGCCCCTGATGGTAAAAGAACAAAACTAAAAAAAAAAGAAAAAAAGAAAGCCTGGGATATAGGATATCCCCAAACCACCAAAAAGACGGAACTTCAATCAGGAATTCAGCTCTTTTCTTCAGGGACTTCCCATTTGGTTTGGAAACCGTACTGGCTCTTTAAAACACTTAGATAGGAAACTATTTTAATTGAGTGCAAGTCAGCTTGATCAACGATTTCTGCGTGCTTACAGGGTGTCAGGCACCGTGCATGATTCTAGAGCAAAATGCTGGGAAATGCAGACAAATCGGACCTTCCTTAAAGCTAAGGGAGCATTGTAGAGCTCGCTAAGGACCAGGACAAGGGGGTGACGTGGAGCACGAATGCACTGGCCCTCTTCTTACCCGTCTCTTTTTTTCCAGCATGATGAGCATATAGGTCAGCAAGAAGGTCAAACACAAGTTTAAAACTGATGCATATGAAAAACCAAAATAAGGAAAGGCATTCACACAGCATGGTGGCAAAGAGAGTTGACTTGAGAATCGGATTTTCCTCAACTCTAGGCCCCGTTCCCCTGCTTGCTGACTATGGGACTTCAAGCAAGTCCCTTTACTTCTCTGAGACTCAGTTTTCCCGTCTGTAAGACGGGTGTGAGAATACTCTCTACCTCCCAGTTCCACTGTGAAAATTGTACAGAGACAATGCAAGAGAAGCGCTCAGCACAATACCTAGCATGGAGCAAGTTCTCCACTAATTTTTGTTTTCAATTCTAACAACGATGGTGACGTACTGTTTTCATCATTAAGCGTAGTGCGGTGTCTGAAAGATAGTACGCGCTCGATTATGGTCTGCTATAGTTGTTTGTACTGCTGCTGTTGTTGAACGATGTAACACCGTGTCTGGCAAAACGTAACCACTTCATGATCATGGCTGCCATTTTGTAGAGCCCCAAGGTGTGAGCATGAAAACCTCGCTGTGGGTCAGTCTCTGGGACCCCCGATCCTGTGGAATCCCCATCCATGGGAAATCGTGGTCAGTAATGGGCCTTCTCTTCTTTCACCTCCACAAAATCCCCTAGTCATCGTGAAGGCAAAATTCATGAAACCCAGCCAGAATCTCTGAAATTACCCTAGGTGGGGCCCATTCTACCCAATGGTCTATCTGTGCGTCTACGCCTGACACCTTGGATTTTAACAAACACCGCACATAACAAACACCACGCATGACAAAAATGCCAAGAGTCTGGCCCTGGGGGCTTATTTCAATTGGAATTTCCCTCCTTCTCCATGTTCTTGGCCCAGAAACTCTGCAGGATCCTGCGCCAAGCCCCAGGCTTCTCTTAGAGTCCCATCTTCTTGATCTCTGTCTCCTTGGTTCTTCCCATGTAAAGCCTTCCATTACTTCCAAGCCCTGCTGACCCACCACCTCCGCTAGAAAGAGTCCTGGTGTCCTGTGTTTTCCCAAACTAGAAAAGATCCCTTCCCTCCTCTGGGCACCTACGGAATGATCTGATGTGACATGCAACCTTCGGTATCTTGGTTTATAATCATGACTGCGTAACTCAGGACTAGAGATTCTGCAGGAGAGAAAATCCACTGAAGCCAGCTTAAGCAGAGAGCAATTTGCTGGCTCCTGTGAAGGTCAAGGAGGTCACCAGATTCAAGCAAAGCCGGATCTCCTGCTTGCATGGTGCCATTGGCAATCTGGCCCTTTCCACTCCTCGGATCTTGCTGCCTCGGCAGCGGCATATGCAGAGTGTCCAGGCGTGATCTCCGCCATGTGGTGGCTCACAAAGCACCCCAGCTTGAGGAAGCCCTAGCTGAACCTCTCCAAAGAAAGGATTTCCAGCAAAAACCTTTCACCGGACTGACTTGGGTCACGTGCCCATCCCTGAACCAATCACTGTGGCCAGGCGAACGGAGCAGAGGGATTGACGGATTGGAATCTGGCTCACCCTGTATCTTGGAAGTGGGGTGAGCCCCGCACAAGCATCCAGCCTAAGAACCACGGAGACGTGGTTCCCCAAAGGTAGATCAGAGTCCTTACCCAGAGGGGACAACAGTTACCTATGGTACCTATAAAATCCCTGATCTTTTGGTACTTCGCCAAACCTTCCATTTTGTTCCTCATGAAATAAATACTGCGTAAAATTAGCAAATGAATGAATGAAAGACTCCGTTATGAGGTCCAAGAACATACCTACTGGACTTGCATATTTCTTCTTGCGACACAGTTGTCTGGGCTACAGCGATTACCGTCCATTTGACTGTTTCTCCAACCAAGTCTTTTAAGGAAAATCTCAGTAAACCAGACATTACAGTCTTCCATCTGGAGGCAGAAATTATGCAGACAATACGAATGTTTAATAACCCAAATTGCCTTGCTCGCTGTATAAAAAAAAAAAAAATGTTGTTTTTAACCTAATAAGAAAGAATTCGCTTTGACCTAGTCCTTGACCTGTCTGTTTGAATCTCCTTTCCAGCCATTTCTGGTCATGAAAAATGGGCAGGATTTCTGGCATTCTTGATGCTTCTATTATTAAAAGCAGGATCAGTTAATAAATAATTATGATGCTTAGTTTCTAGGGAACAAGGAGATAAGGACAGAACACTTGAGTCTCACAAATTACATGCTATAGTATAGATTTTCACCCAGAGTGGAGAACAGCCTAGCGCTCTTTTTCTTTCCTGTGGCATGAATTGTTCTAATTATACGTGCAAGATCCTCTATCCCCAAAGATATGAGTTGGAAGCACTGTGTCTGTTCTTTTAATTCCAAGAAGCATTTGCAGTTACGTGTTCCGACCCCCCTTGTTTTCAAACTGAATTGTTTCAGTGGTAGCTTGGTGTGTCAGCTTGTAAGTCTATAAAACAGTTTTATACCAGCTGGAGATTCAACATGCTACATGAATACATAACAGTGCCTAACCAAGAAGGTTTGTAATTCAGTAATTAGCTGTAATTAATGAACACAAAGTGAAGACTCATTTACAGTTTAAATTATCACATTAGCTCCTGTCACCCTCTATGTACACAAAACAGCAGGAATTCAATTATTTTTATTCTTCAAAGCTAATTTAAAATTTAAGGGATGCCATTACATGAAATAATAGGTAGGAAATGTAATCGAAATCACTGGGAACAGTTGGCCGTCCTTAGAATAAAAAAAAAAAAAAATGTGATCGCTGACGATTTGGAAATGTTTTTTCATCTGTGAACAGATGAAGGATTGAAATCTCTGCTCTTTTCAGTATATTTAATTTAAAAGAGGAAGCGAGTTCGGCGGTTGCCGAATCTTTGTGCAGGGAGAATCATTGTGCATAATTGTAAAAGCCGTTGATAACCGATAATGCTGTTGATAGCAACAAGATGACCGGCCGGGAGGCTCACATTCCATTATCCTTAATGGGGGCTGAGTCTCCTGCAACCGCACGGGGTTCCTGGAATTGTCACCCATCTTTGATGCATAACTTCAGCTGGGTCCTACGTAGCTGCTATCCTATGTCATTGTCACATTGCCGTCGTCCTCAGTTCTTTGTACGTATCGGTGATAAATATTCTTTAATTCATCCATCGAACGTTGAGGCAGCAGCCCCTCCGTCTCGGGCACTGTGCTCAGTGCCAAGACCACAGCAGTGGGCAAGACAGACCACATTCTTGATCCCGTGGAGCCAACATTCCAGCGGGGAGAGACGGGCAATGGCCAGGGGTTCTCCAGCTTGGCTATGAACAGAATCGTGGGGGAAGCTTGGAAAATACACGTGTAACAGCGGCTGGGTCCCGGTCCCGACTGATGGAAATAAATTTTCTGGGAGTCAGGCCTGGGCATCCGTATTTTGAATCGCTCCCTCGGTGCTTCTAATGCGCAGCCAGAGTTGCAGATAAGGCAACTGGTGAATCAGCATTCACTGCGGATGAGTGCGATGACAGAAATGAAGCAAAGGAGTGTAGAAGGTGACAGGTGGCCGCCCTAGAGTGAGTGTTTGGGGACAACTTCTCCGGGCGGAGAATGGTAAAAAATGAGCCAGCTCTGAAGAGATCTGGGAGGATGTTGTTTTAATCCAGGTGTCAGCAGAACTTTCCCCCTCCTTCACCTTCCCCTCTTCCCAATCCTCTTTCTCCCCATCCTCCCTTCCCCTTTCCCTCTCTTGCCCTTTTCTTTTCTCTTCTCTTCTTTTCTTTTCTTTTCCTTCCTTCTTTTCTTCCTTCCTTCCTGTCTTTCTTGGCACTTTTAACCATTTAAAATGTAAACACTTGTTTTAGCACAAGAGCTGTACAAAAACAAGCTACGAGCTGAATTTGTCCCACTCAAACTACGTTCAAGAAGAAAAGGTCAAGCAAGTGCAAAGGCCCTGAGGCAGATATGTATTTGATGTAGTAGAGGAGCAAAAAGAAAGCCTGCGTAAGTGGAGCTTAGTTGAAACGGAAGAAGAGAAGACGAGGCTAGAGACATGGGCAGGAGTTTAGGTATTATTTTTATATAGGATGGAAAGTCATTAGAAGATCTTAGGCAGTGAATCAATGAGTGTTTGTGTTTGTGTGAAGGCAACGGTCATGTTCCCAAACTCACCACAGTGTATCTCCCTGCAGCTAACACCAATCTCCCTCCGTGGCAGTTTCAGGAAGGAAAAAACAACCCCGTGTGGAGAGAATGCTGTGTCTGTTACTTTCGACTTCTTCGGGACTGCACTTTCTCCCTCCTCTTCCCAAGTTCATTTTTCTTTCTCCTTTAAATAGGCCACTCGAAGCTGCACTGTCTAATTTTTCATAGGTGACCGACTGCTGAGTGGGGGTTTAGGTAGACAGAGGGAAGGCACTGATAAGCCGGCGCGCGGATTCTATTAGGGAAATGCAGTGGTAATTAATGAATCCTGCCAGTAATTGGGAAGGTGTGAGTCCCCGTAATATCGTAATGATAGTCATCCGTCTGCGCGCCCCCATCACTCTGAGCCATCCCTCACGGCTCTCTGATCTCAGACTCTGAGCCATGCAAATCTCCTGACAGGACGCTGTGTCTCTGTCTCCCTAATTGGGCGGTATAGAGTTGTTTATGGATATTGTCGGCATTTAGGCCTCGGTTGGAGGTTGTTCAAAAATCGTTAGCAAAGTTGCCTTAACAGCGTTGTCAAATATGTATTCCCCTGTTTCGATATCTGTTTTTAAGCCAGCCGAGGTTGACGGTGAAATTAAGCTGTGCATTGTGTGGACCAGAGCTCCATGGGTGATGGTTATGAAACCATTTTGGAAGCAAAACCCAATTTACAGTAATTTCTCATCCCGCTTCAGATAAAACTTCAGTCCACGAGCAGGAACGGGAGGCCTTTTTAACAGCACGTCCCGGGTTCTGGAAAGAACACGAAGTAGGCGATGACGTCCTGAGACACGACCATTTGCAAACATTACAGTTTGCCTCGAGATGGCTTCCTAAACATTCATCACTGTTTAAGTCCAAATGGGCACCTTTACCGGAAGCATTTGCCACATTTTCTTGCCAGTAGTTTTTCCTGCACGCAAGTGGTCACCCTTTCATCGCCCCCAACCAAACAGGAGTGACGAATTATTTGAAGTGTCATGAGTGTTTTTTTAAGCCATTATAAACCCGGTGAGTGAGCTTAATGCTTCTGTCATGATGTTTAGGAAGGATCTTTTAAATATTTGGAAAACATGGGAAGTACCATTTTAATATATATTTAATATATTTATATATTTGAATATATTTTTATATATTTATTATTATGTAATTAATAAACATACTATAAATATATAAATATAATATACTGTATAATATATGATTAATATGGATTAATATGGACACATATTTATATATTATATATTTTTTAAATATTCAAATATGAAATAGTACAGTTCAGACAGCATCTTTGCCAATCCCAAAGAGCCAAGTGAATTTAAAACCTCAGGTCTTCATTTTCTACTCCACAGAGGAACACAGATTTGGAAGTCTTCAAACTGGATTATTCCTCTCACTAGTGCTGTGTGGCCTTGGTTAAAGTACCTAACCTCTCTGAGCTTCCCCTTTCTCATTTGTCTCTGCATCAGGCATCAGGCATCGTTCTAAGGCTGATAACGAGTGAATGGGTAGGAAGGTACATAACACATGGGCGGGGCTTTGCCGTCCGATCTCGCAACTCTGCCGCTTCCTGGCCAGGAGAACTTGAACAAATCCCTGAACCCCTTCTAAGCCACAGTTGTCACATCTGTAAAATGGGCTAGGTAATACAAAGCTGCTAGGGTAGGTCTGAGGAGTAGAGATAAGGAGTTGAAAGTACCCATGCCAAGTTTGAGGCTCTCCAGCAACAGTGGCTCGTGCCCACTGAAACGCGTGGAGAGCGGGCAGGGGCGCTCAGGAACGTGATGGAAGGAACGGAGGAACGGAAAGGCACCATCACATTTAAGAGATGGTTGCCTCTGTTTTGCCTGCCTCTGCCGTCTGTGAACTTGACCTTCACATTGGTTTTCATAGCCATTTGGAAAAGCAGCAACACCAGCAGTGTGGGGACCAAGGGAAGCATTGGAATGAGGAAAAGCATCCTGGAGAACCTTTAGAGTTTAAATAAGGCAACCAACCACCCCAGTTTGCTTGGGACTGAGGGCTTTCCCAGTATGGCACAGCTCTGGGCAAACTAGGAGGTCACCCTAAGTTTAAACAAAACTCCTCTTCCAACTCCAAGCCCCAGCCTCTGGCCAGCCATGGTTTACTAAAGACCCAGCCATGGTTTACTAAAGTCCAGAAAAACCTCCTTTTCAATTTCTAACTCTGAAGTAGTTGTGTTTCTCTGTAGAATAATCTGGAATGTTCCAGACACTCTCAAAGAACAGAAATGGCTGCTAGGCAATGTTGTCCCGCCACAATGGATTCTACCTCACCTCCTCCAGAAAGTTCTCTGGGTACCAAAGACAGAGCTATTGCTGGCCATCCCTCTTACTAACTGCAGTTCTGTGTAGTGTGGCATGTCGGGAACAAGCGGGAAAAGACCAGGGCGAGTCCCTCGGCGTCAGCATCGCCACATTCCACTGGGAATCGCCAGGAAGCAGTTGAGAGAGGTTGACATGACCGGAAGGGCCCTCTAGGGAAGTCAGCTTGGCAGGAGTTAATCAGGGAGCCGTGTCAGCATTTTGGGGACTGGCTTGTGGTTTCCCGTCCATCCACGGCTACCACCGGCAGCTGCCGTCACTGCCCAGACACACTGAAACTGTCCTCTATGGACATCCCAACAGGGGAAGCTTCTAGGCTCTGTCGAAGGGGCTCACCAGCCCCATCACCTTTGGTGTTCCTGTTGCCAACCTCCTAGGGAGGTCTCGTTCCTCAGCCAGAACTCTCCCACCAGAGTCTGTACTCATCGCTATGGCCAACCAGCTGGATCATCTTTCAGTTAAAGGTTTTATTTTTCAACTTGACCCCACCCCCCAGCCCAACGGCTGGCTCGTCTCCTTTTTTAAATCACTGTCCCTTGCTCCCTTGGATCTGAATGAAGAGCCGCACCGAATCCGTCTGCCAGGAGGCATCTGTTGGGAGCACCGAGGCCGCCGTGGTTCAGTAAGCTGGCCTCAAGCAGAAGAACACACATGCCAGGGCCTCCAGCCTTGACGACGAATGTGTGGGCATTTCATGTTATGAAAAAGAAAGGGGGAGGAAGAGAAGGGGACAGCTTGAAGGGTAAGGAACTCCTGTGAGTGTAGCAACTCCCAACTCTGGACACAAACCGCTGCGGAGAGTAATTGTCAAATGCTTGCATAAACACATAAATAAGATAAATTTATTTTCATTATTCATATTTGGTGCTTTTTCCTTCCACTTATTTATGCTTTAAACAACAGTTACAGTAAATATAACGATAAAAAAGTGCCTACGGTGGCCAGGAAGACGATCAAGAAACCCTGATCTACAGCATTTCATGTTTCTTCTTGACGATCACTAACGAATCTTAACTGGAGCCGTGTTACGTTCCCATGTGAGTGATAAGCAGTGATTTATTAGGAAGTGTCATGAAATCGGAATGCCATACAGTGAGACATGAGTTAGTGGAAAATGTTTTCCCTGTTTCCCAACCTCATTACTCAAAGAGGCAGTGTCCCTTTACCAAGCCTAATTTAACTGATTTTTTTTGAGTCCTCCACTCATGGGCAATGGAAACTGGCCAAGGAGACAGTGTCCAGCAAAGTCCAAGGCCTCGTGCCACAGATCCAGTGTCGGGCTGGAGCCAGGGCTGGCGGGCAACCCCGGGAACTGTGCGAATTGGCCAGCCTCTCTCCGCCAGAGCAGCAAGGATACGAAAGCACCCAGAAACGAAACCCTCAACAAGAGACGAAACCCAAAGAGCAACTTTGATGGTTTGGGACCTTGTATTAGACCCATGTCATGCCATCCTACTTGGAACTCCTGCCTTGATCAATTAAGATTCACCTAATGGTGCAAGGGAGCCAAGTCGAGTTTAGAGGAAGAGCCCAGCTTTGAGAGCCTGATGGAATGGGAGTTCAGTCCCAGCTCGTCCACATACTCCCATAAATGGGGTGGTGGATGGCACACATGGCCCCCGTCTTTACCCATCCCTATCCACGCCCTCCACTGTGTCACTTTGTAGCGCTCCCCATCCCGAATCAAGGCTCAGCTGCGCAACTTGCTTTCATCAATCGATGTTAGCAGATGCAATGCCAGAAATAGCTTTACAAGTATCTGCAAAGATTGTACTTGCTTACTCCATACCTTGGCCAGTGCTTTCAGAACAGCTCACACCAGCCTCCCAGAGGATGAGAGCCATGGAGCAGAACCAGGTCGCTCTGGTCGTCCCAGTCTTGGTACAAGAAGGGAGCCCAAGGTCAGCTCTTTCTCTCTTTCTCTACCTCCTCCCCCTTCTTCTAGGCCCCTTTTTTCTTGGATGTGTTGAATCTGGAAAGGAGGGGTGGGAAGAAGGGGGACAACCTCTTGTATTAATGCAGCATCTGCTCAGATCAGCCAGTGTCCTTGTGGGGCAGGCATTTAGGGTCTGACTCTCTAGTGGGGTCCACGGAAGTCCCAGATCCTGACATGGGAGACGGGCTCCATTCAGGATGACTTCTAATTCGCCTAAGCATTTCATCTGCCCTTTCATAGTTCACGCTCTACGCTCTTGCCACCAACGGCCTCTCTGGGGTCTAGGGCTGGGTACCTGCCAGCAGCAAGAGAGCTCTTGACTTACTGACCACCGGCACTTCTTTCTTTTCTTACCAAAACAATGAGAGTGTAGGGAAGCTGCTTGTCTCTCATTTGCTCTGTAGTCTATCCCGATGTCCTTCGCTCCTTCTCAATAGTCATGAGTATAGACCAGAGAATCTGCGGCATAAGTTTTGCCCAACAAGAAATTAGGTGATAATCTCCCCTCCTCGCTGGAACCAGATTCCTCCAGGGCTTCTTGTAGAGCTCTTCACCTGGTTTGAGTGGTTTCCGCCCCCCCCCCCCCCCACACACAGCTTTTCAATGAATTCCTCTAGTCTTTTCCTAGATGGGTTAGTGGCAGGTAGGAAAAATGGCGATCGATGGCCCGTTCTACCATTTAATAAATCCCATGAGAATAACGGTTTCTCCACTCCCCCTTCACTTTTTTTTACTTCTTATTTTGAAATAATTTTAGACTTGAGGATGCAAGACTAGTAGAGAGAAGCTGCACACAGCTTCCTGTAATGTTAACATCTAACCTAACCATGGTGCAATTATCAAAACCAGGAAATGAACATGGGCCCAATAATACTCACTGAACTATAGCAGTTACTTGAGCATCACCCTAATTTCCTCTTGCAGCTCCGAAATTTCGCTGATTTAGGCCCTCACATTAGATTTAGTTGTTCTGTCTCCTTCTCCTCCCATCTGTGAAAATCCCTCAATCTTTACTTATTTTTTCTGATTTTTTTTTAAGATTTTATTTATTTATTTGACAGAGAGAGAGAGAGCACAAGCAGGGGGAGTGGCGGGCAGAGGTAGAGGGAGAAGCAGACTTCCTGCTGAGGAGGGAGCCCAATGTGGGACTCGATCCCAGGACCGTAGGATCATGACCTGAGCTGAAGACAGTCACTTAACTGACTGAGCCACCCAGGCGCCCATTTTTTTTCTGACTTTAACACTGACCACAGCTGGTCAGATATTTTGTAGACTGTGTCCCAATTTGGGTTTTTCTGGTATCGTGTCATGATTAGATTGAAGTTATGCACTTTGCGCAAGAATACCATAGAAACAATGTGCTCTTCTTGGTGTATCATATCAGATTCCACGATGTTGACGTGTCATTACTGAGGATGTTAATTTCATCCCTTGGTTAAGGTGGCTTGTGGCAACTTCCTTTAAAAATATGAAGTGGGCAGCCCCTATAATCCTTAACTTTGTGACCAAAGTATCATAAAACAAAGAAATTCTATTCAACTTCCTATTACCCTACCTGTGTGATTTGGACATACAATTTAACATTTCTCTGGACCACATTTTCCTCACCTGGAAATGGAAAACAAGAACAGTCCCCTCACAAGATTACTGGAAAGATTAGTGATCATATAAGTGAAGTATTTGGCAGATGGCCCAAGAGACCCTCAAAAGAGGATCCCTTTAAAAATTTTTTGAGCAATTTGCATACTCTTACAAAACACAGTGTGTATAATCATCACCTATTTGCAGAGAAGATGACTGGATCCGGCTCTATCACATTATTCTCCTTTGTTGATTCTGATGATTCATCAGCTCCCAAACACTTTGCTGTGGTCCTCCTCAGATCACCCCAGACCTCCTTTTTTATGTCAGTAACCAGTCCTCACTGCTGGGCCACACTGGAAGGTAGGATGGCATGGCACTTAGACATACAGTCCCCAGAATCAGAACACATCCTGGCTGGGATCCTTTGGGCAAGTTGCTAAGATTTTCTCTGCCTCAGTGTCCTGTCCACTCACAGTGTTGTGGTGAGTGTTGAATAAAAAGTAATAGCTCTCTCCCTATGACCCTGCAATTGCACTACTGGGTATTTACCCCAAAGATACAGACATAGTGAAAAGAAGGGCCATCTGTACCCCAATGTTTATTGCAGCAATGGCTACGGTCGCCAAACTGTGGAAAGAACCAAGATGCCCTTCAACGGACGAATGGATAAGGAAGATGTGGTCCATATACACGATGGAGTATTATGCCTCCATCAGAAAGGATGAACACCCAACTTTTGTAGCAACATGAACGGGACTGGAAGAGATTATGCTGAGTGAAATAAGTCAAGCAGAGAGAGTCAAGTATCATATGGTCTCACTTATTTGTGGAGCATAACAAAGAACATGGAGGACATGGGGAGATGAAGAGGAGAAGGGAGTTGAGGGAAATTGGAAGGGGAGGTGAACCATGAGAGACTAGGGACTCTGAAAAACCACCTGAGGGTTTTGAAGGGGTGGAGGGTGGGAGGTTGGGGGAACCAGGTGGTGGGTAATAGGGAGGGCACGTATTGCATGGAGCACTGGGTGTGGTGCAAAAACAATGAATCCTGTTACACTGAAAAGAAATAAAATAAAAAAAAAACAATCAAATAAAGAAAAAAAAGTAATAGCTCTCAGCACGGTGCCTAGCACATAGTACTCATGCAATAATTACATAATGATCTGCAACTCACGTTTACTCATTCAGCAAAAATTTGTGAGGCACACACCATGGGTCAGGCACTCTTAAAGGCTCTGGTAGCAGCCACCAAAGAAGTTAAGCAATGACCTTAGCCTCACTGAGTTTATCCCCAATGACAAAAAAAAAAAAAAGACAAAAAAATTTACATAGACCAAAAAAATGACTCCTAAGCAATGTGTTGGGTAAATGAACTTACCAACACTTCCCCAAACAAGACTTCTACTTGGTTGTTCCCTCAATGTGGAGTATTGCCTGCCCCACTTCCCCCTGTTAAAGTTCTCTCCACTTCTTCAAGGCCAGCTCAGTTTCCCTCTATTTCCTTTTTTGTTTCCTGATTCTTTAATTATAGGTGATTACTGTCACATGGGACCTACCTCTCCCTGCCCCCCGCATTAAGAGGGTCTCAGGGTCTGCTCTGTAACGCCATTATTTATGTGCACATTAATCACACCCCTTACAGGCCTCCAGAGCAGCTTATACTTCCCTTCACTGATCTGTTTTTTGTTACATGGTTTGTGTTCTACCTTCTCCGCCAGATTATAAATTTGTTCCCTGTGGGCAGAGACCACATCTGCTTAATATACTTGCTGAGTCCCTCTTACTGAAATCAGGGCCTGACATGAGTAAGTGTTCAAATGTTTGTTGATGGAACAAATACATCCACAAATGGCCATATCTTAGCCCTTTTGCTAAATTGTGGCTACGCCTTAGTCATTTACCCTTTGTTGAAATGAACCGAGACATAGCAATACTGGACATATTTGCTCCACCAATTATTTTGCTTGTGCTTTTGACCTTCCCATTTCACCATCTTTAAAATACATCCCTGTCTCTCTCCTTGGAGAGTCTTTCACTACATTGCAAGAGTTATGTGAAGGTGAGAAGAGAGAATATGTATAAGGCATTTGGGTTGCTTTGCCAGTGAGGCGCTTCAGAGATCACAGGGACTGCTTTTTGTTGCCGATGTATAGTCTCTGATTTTTCCTGAACTTACACAAAACCCATCTGTCCTTATCCTATTATCACTGATGATTTAATAAGGGTTTATTACTAATTTTACTGGAAAGGAAACTCTGAAGACCACATCATTTTTCTCTCTAGTACTCATGTAGGCTGCCAGGAAAAGAAAGCAAAAAGTGCCAGGTTGTGGCTTTGAGAGTTTATCCTCTCCCTACAATGTCCTTCTCTTCTCCCCCTTCTTAACACCACTCTTCAGTCTCAGAAAACCAAAAGAAAAAAAAATTTTAAAAAGGACAATAAATCTCACTCACTTCCCCAGTCCAAAGTGCACATCTTGGGAAACAGATTGGAAAATCTTTCAGGAAAAAGTTGACTGAAATTTGAAACCAATACATCATATTGTTTATGTCATTTGTGAAAAACATTATAAAGCTATTCTAGATAAAGGACAGTCTCAAATTGTTACTGCACACACAGCCTGTGAGGGTTGTGATGATTCCTCTTTAGTGACAAAATATAATCTTATTGCCTGGTTCCAAGCCATCTAGATCTAAATGACAACCAACTGAAACACTCAAATGGACCATGGGAAATAAAATCTTCATGTTTTTATAAACCATACATCCCAAATTTGTTTTGGAAATTAACATATTAGATATTCGATATGCTGGGCCAAAGAATAATTATTTTGTTGAAATGTCGGTGCTAACCTCAATGACTTAGAATGCTTAGGGATGGCTTACCTCTGCACCCCAACCACACTGGCTTTCTTGCAGTTCCTTGAATATGTCAAATAGGCCAACTATTTTGGGTCTTCTCTAAAATTCTTTTTCTTCATTCCTTTATCAGGCTGGTTTAATTTCAACTAAGTCTTCAGATCCTGGCATAAAAGACCCTCCGTATAGAAGCCTACTGTGATGTCTTCTCTCTTCTCCATGCTATACCCAAGCACACATCCAGACTACACTAGAATCTCCTGATAATCTCCCCCCATGATCCACATGATTTTCTGCATAATGTTTGCATCCATTGTAATGTTTTTATTATTTGTGTGTGTTTGGCCCAAAATATTATCCTCCCTAGACCATAAAAGTCGGGATCATTTCATTCTTGATCATCACCTAGTACAGTAAGCACACCATAGAGACACAATAATTAATTGAGTGAATTCATTATCAGATTGAGTTAATTAATGGTTTGCTGTTAGGGTTTGGAAAAACCTAGCTGAGGAGACCCTAAGAAGCAGGTCAGACCTGAAGATGGGTAGATTTTTTGTTGCTCAAGAGAGCGTAAATTGGAAAATAAAGACCCGAATTATAGTCAAGGTCGTGACCAAGAGTGCCTCCTCCATTGTGAAGAACAAAAGGAAGTCAATGAATGAAAGCCTCAGATGAGTAATGAAGAGGGTAGGAGTGGCTTCAGACACAGTTCATGCAATAGGCCAAGGCAAATGGTTTAAAACTTAAACTGGGTAAAGCTTGATGGATTTTGAGACTCTGCTTTATGTGACCCAGAGGCCAGATCTACAGTTGAAAGAGACAATGAGCCCTCCACCACCCTGATTAGCTATGTGAACTTGAGTCAGTTACTTCATCTCTTTGAGCCTCAATAGCTTCACCATGAAATGGGGATACCAACACCTTCTTCTACAATGGGATAGTGTATGTATGAAAGAATATCATATATGGAAACTTTCATGTCAGGTTTCTTTCAGATTCTTCTACTCAGTTCTTCTAAGAAGCTTCTACTCAAAAATGAGCTTTGCCTCTCTTTGGGTTTTTCTCAAGATATATGTTGTAGTTTTATTGCTGTTAGCTGTGTCTGCCTTATGAATCCTCTATAGACTAGAAGCTTATCAAAGGGAAAAGATTTGTCTCACTTGCCACAATTCTGCCAAGTAGATTCCCAGTAGCACACGGGATGGGTCAGGAGACAGAAATGTTAGCCATCCTGGCTAGCATGAATGAAGACCACAGGGTTATCAATCAGCTCCAAGGCTGTATGTGATTCTCCCATAAGTATCCTGTCCTTGGAAACTATTTGACATCATATAGGAAACACTTGATAAATATTGAATTTTTTGATAAAAATGAATGGGTGAATGAATAAATGAACTTGCCTTCGCTTATTCATGGCAATAAAAAAAAAAGAAAGAAAGAAATTTAACTTTGTCTTCTAGACTTTGAATGTCTCTGCCAGCAACTTTATCTCTTCCAGGGAGGGCAGATGGCGGCCTGTACAATGAACAATTTAATCTTTAGAAAATGGAACAACTTTGCCAACAAACTCCATTTTTCTCCACGAACACATTGTCAATAACATGTGCTCTCAAATATGTGGTGAAATTGATGACTGGGCCTTGATTTATGGAAACAACAACAAATTAAATGATTACCTTTCTCTTTCCTAGCTTGGGGTCCTTCCGACCAGCCATGAATTCTTTTTTTTCCTGTGTTCTAATAATAGAGGAGGTCTAATTAAAATTCCTGACCGTCTGATTGTGTATGTGGAGTAGAAGAAAGAAAGGAGAGTGTCCAGAGTATCTTAATTTAAAACCACGGGGGGAAAAGCCACTTGTGTGATAATGAAGATTAACTTACGGAGCTGCTGGTGCCCTCCCCGCACACAAAAGCAGACATTGAGGGAACCTTTTGTACAAACACTGTTGCAGCCACTTATTTAGCTCCTTGTAGGAAATTTTCTTGATTTGGGATGAAACTGAGGCTTTGGATTTGGATAAAAATAGACCAGGGTTGGGGAGGGGTCCTCAGAGAAATCAAATTCTCCAGGTCGTTAAGCCATATTGGCTTTTGGGGACTATTCCTGAACCATTATTCCTGAATAACTCCTGGTTCAGAAAAAGTTCCCGTCCTAGGACTCCTCCTTCTAGCATGGTGGCTCTGAACTTATATTTGGACCAAGAACTTTCTTGAGAATTTGATAGAGCTACAGATCCTCTCTCCGGACAAAATAAATAAACGTGTGTTTATTTACACAGAAATAGCAAATACACAGAAAAGCAAAATTTTGCGTACAGTGTCATCCCTGGTCTTGGCCATAAACTTGAATAAGAGTAACAATTGCTACTCAAAATTCCAGGCATCACTGACCTTCCCGTAATGTTCATCTAAGGTTAAGAATCACTTCACTTAAAGAGGTTTATTTTCCTTAGGCTATGAAAATTTTTCAATTTTTCAGGCTGCGAATGTCTTTAGCCATCTGGGGAAGCCCTTCTCAAAATTAATGCTTTTAAAGACATAAAATAAAATAATTAAGATTTTTAAATTTTTTTTTAATCATGGAACTACAGTTACTAAATACAAAAGAAGTCAGTGTGTCACAGCGTAATAAGTGAATTTATGTACATTAAATAGCATGACCAGCACTAAAGCTAAAGACCATGATGATTTCAAAGTAATGATAAGTAAATACTGCAACGTATTTTCAACAACCATAACGTGACATAAAATATCTGTGAGGTTTTGGGGAAAGGATTGGTGGTGAAAATCGTGCTGTGACTACTACTGTTGTGATTCGGTGTCTACATTCATACAGGAAGGATTTCAGTTACAGGTGTGTGAAATGAAAGTCGTGAGTTCATGGATGCCCGAATTCTGTGCGTGGGTGTCAGGTGAAGGTTTTCCTTGTAGCGTGGAAATGACTTCATGCATGTGTCTCCATCTTATTTTCCCTTGTTGCTTACTGAAACGCGGCCTAACGAGCAGGGCCTTGGTGTGCATATGGCATACGTTTGATTGGCTTGACTTTGAAGCTACAAAAGGAACCCCTCCGGTGCCCATGATGCAGAGGCAGCTAAGAGCAGAAGGAAAGTCCGTTGAAAACCTGTTTAACTAGAACATAAACTGCAGGAAGGCAAGGACCAAACTATCGTGTTCCAACTTGAACATTTAGCACCTGGCCCAGTTCCAGGCATAGGAAAATCTCTCAACGCATATTAACGCAATTAAGGAGTATGTATCCGCAATCAGCAAAGAGTAAGGGAGACCTTCTTGGAGTGTTGAATCCAAGGAGCCAGCATTTCACGGATGTCTCTGTCTAGAGACCTTTGAGGAAAAGGGGCCCATCATTAAATAGAGGGAAGTCACATCCGCAGGTATTTCCAAAAAGAGCTATTTCCAAAAAGAACAAATGATGGGCAACTTTTTCTGTACAGGCTAGATAGTAAATATTCTAGACTCCGCGGACTAATACAATCTGTCACAACTGCTCAGCTCTGCCCTTGTAGCATGATGGCAGCCATAAATAACATGTAAACAAATGTGTGTGTCTGTGTGCCAATAAAACTTTATCAATGGACTCTGAAATTGGAATTGCATGTAATTTTGGTGTGTCATGAAATATTATCCTTGTTTTGATGTATTTCAGCCCTTTCAAACTGTAGAAATCGTTCTTAGCCCGTAGACCATATGAAGACAGGCCACAGATGGGACTTGACCAAGGGCCGCTGAATGGGGGAGGCAGCTCTGGTTTTACTCTTGGTTGTTAATGGGTTGGTTTTGCTGGTCTGAGCTCAGTCTCCTTCTGTGCTGGTCTTGTTACATCCCCTCCATTGGCCGCAGCCCCGTCTCACCTTCGGAGATTTGCACCAACTGATGCTTCCCTGGGCATGAACTCCTCCATCACACCCCCCACCATGGGTGGCCCTTTCTCCTCTATCAGGTCTTAACTCAAATACCACCTTCTAGAGAGGCTTCTCTGGTCCCTTCTTAGAGTGGACATGCGGCCAGCACCCTGCCTCCTCCTCCTCCTCTCCACACCGCTGGCCTTACCTCCTATGGTCTCGTACCTCACCTTCTCTCCCTCCATGGTTCAAAGCCCCAGAGAGAGAGAGGGGTTCTCTCTGCTGCGTTCCCGGCTTCATTCCTTATATTGAGACAGGACCCGGTGTCTGGCCCCCAGAAAATGCTGCCCCGGTGTTTGTGGAAAGAATATTGTCAAGTATTCACTGGTAAGGGAAGAGTTGATGCACAGCCGAAGTTTTGTTACTTCACCTGGTCCAGGGGACATCAGGTTTTATCACCATCATCATATAAATTTATAGTAATAATTTAGGGGAGCAGTTGAATGTTTTTCAAATATAATCTTATATGGAGCCCTGTATACAAAACAGATAAAATGAAGTTGCTTTGATTGAAATGAGGGTAAGAAGTCCCAAAAAGATTCTCTCAGGCACACACAATCCTGGATGCCCCTTCTGGAAGTTTCTACATCCCTTCTCCTCTGCAAAGCTCTTTGAGAGTCCCTGTGCTGGACTAAAACTGATATCTGAGACAAACCTTCCCTCTCGTTACCCCAAGGTTACTAGGAAACTCTTCAGGTGTAAGCTTAGCGAATTATGGAGTCAACGGTTTCTAAGACACTCCTTTTGAACCATCCAGAGGATTTCCTTTCCCAAAAACATGTGTAATCCTTCTCAAAATTAAATTCTTTTTTTTAAGTTTTTTTTTTAAGATTTTATTTATTTATTTGACAGAGAGAGAGTACAGGCAGGGGGAGTGGCAGGGAGAGGGGGAATCAGACTCCCCACTGAGCAGGGAACCCGACGTGGAGCTTGATCCCAGGACCGTGGGATCATGACCTGAGCCGAAGGCAGACTTTTAACCAATGGAGCCACCCAGGCATTCCTCAAAACTAAATTCTGAGAGCTGTGGTGCGACATTGGCCATCAAATTGCTTTATGATCTTGTGGAAATGTGCTAGGCCTCAATCTACTTTCTTTCTTAAATGGTCTTAACAATACCTGCCCTTCCCTCCTCACACCGCAGGCAAGAAGTGGAAGGAAGACAACAAATTTGAATACACTTTCCAGAATGTGAAAGAATGGGCTGCCTCCAGGCCACTGGGACCAGCTGCAGGCTTGGGAACTTTATTGTTCCTTCTCTGGCTCTGTTAGTCAGCTCAGGCTCCCACAGCAAGGTACCACGGACTCACAGGGCTCAAACAACAGAAACTTATTTCTTCACAGTTCTGGAGCCTTGACATCCAAGATCGAGGTGTCAGCAGGGCTGGTTTTCTCTTCGGTTTCTTTCCTTGGCTGGTAGATGGCCGCCTCCTGGCTGTCTCTTCACGTGGTCTTTCCTCTGTGCCCACAAATCCCTAGTGTTTCTTCTGTGCCCTAATCTCCTCTTCTCAGAGGGACACCGGTCAGATTGGATTGGGGCCCACTCTAATGGCTTCGTCTTCCTTTAATCACCTCTCTTAAGGGCTTTTTCCACAAATCCAGTCACATCCTGAGGCACTGGGGTGTAGCTCATCAACATATGAATTTTGAGGGGACATAATCAGGCCATAACACGGGCTTCCACTTTGCTTGTCAATAAACCATATGTCATTATGACTTTAACATCAATGGTTACGTCTCACAACCACCACACTGTCCCTGTCCCTGTCCCTGTCCCTGCCCCCAGCCTCAGAGGGAGCAGCCTGTGGCTACAGGAACCTCCATACAAGCTTTCCATTAACTTTCTTGACAGCAAAGACGAGAGGGCCGCCTCACCGCTTCAACTACAGCTATACTGCAAAGGACTGAAAGCTTCCCAGTAAATTTTATAAGTGAGACATTGAAAATCCCTATCATTGCTTCTCAACAGCTGATTTAAGGGTGGAGGAAATCGTTGGATTCCTTCGAGGAAGAGCGCCTAATTCAGTGTTTTTTCAGTGCACAAACTGGATCACAGGCCAGAGACTGTGGAGGCCTCTAGGAGGCAGTGTAGTTAGCAGTGATGGCGGGGTAAGCAGAGGAAGGTTCAGATCGAGAATGCACCTCTTACAAACCGTGCTGACCATCACTTCATGAACCAACTGACCCTTTGTAGAATGGTTCTGCTGATAATGGTACTGCTGGTTTGGTCTGGTGGGGGAAGGGGGAAGTTCTCTATCGCCCATCAGCCTCACACAGTGCCTGGCACCAGGTGAATCTTCATTATCGGATAACAGCAGTTGTCCTTATGACTGAAGGGCACGCAAACCCCACCCCATGGTCTGGATGGTCTCCTGAGAATTCTGTCTGTATGGAAATTTAGTGGCTCACTCCTTTATTTGAGAAGTAACTAGACCACTTTGTCTGGGATTTGTAAGTGAGGGCCTCTATCTTTATAAACAGTGATACACCGTGGGCTTGTTTTTTGGTTTTTGGTTTCTGTAGGTGTTGTGAAGGAATCTGACCTACGTAAAAAGCAGATTTTGGAGTGGGGAAGGGAAAGAGAGAGGGAGGGGAAGAGAACGAGAGACAGAAACAAGGAATGCTGTAGTAGAATTGTACAAATCATGTGTTTTGCTCGAATCTCTGCAAGAAGGACAATTGATTAAGTGGCAGTAATCAGTTAATCAATCAATCAGTCAAACATTAGAGCAGCAGTTCTCAATCTTGGCAGCACGTGAGAATTCCCTGGGAAACTTCTAAAAACCCCCAGTGCCCAAGCCAAGTCCTGGACCAATTAATGCAAAATCTCTGAGAGTGTATCTAGACATGAGTGTTTTTTTTTAAGGTTTTATTTATTTGACAGAGAGAGAGAGAGACAGACAGACAGACAGACATCACAAGTAGGCAGAGAGGCAGGCAGAGAGAGAGGAGGAAGCAGGCTCCCTACCAAGCAGAGAGCCCGATGTGGGGCTCTATCCCAGGACCCTGAGATCATGACCTGAGCTGAAGGAAGAGGCTTAACCCACTGAGCCACCCAGGTGCCCCAGGCATGAGTGTTTTAAAGCTGCCGGTGACTCGCACGTGGAGAGGGGCTGGCGTGCAGAGTGTGTTCAGAGGCACAAGGCACAGATCATTCCGTGCCATTTATTAGCTCTGCACGTGGGCACGCTGCTTAACACCTCAGAGTCTGTTTCCGCATTCATCTTGAGGATTAGACATATTTGGTTAAACACCTGGGCTCCAGGTCAAGAACATGCTTGGTTGATAAATAACGGGTATTTCTTGTTATTGTTCCCGTCGTCCAGTGGATGGGAAGCCTGGGTCTCCAGGTCACCATCTGCAGAATGGTGAGTCCAGGGAGAATCCCTGAGGTCATTCGCTTCCATTTTCCTGATTCTGCGAAGGTAAAGCAATGATTAAAGTAGGAAGAAAAACTCATGTTTCTTCACTGAAGGACACCCAGGGGCCAGGCACCGAGCTGGCCCTTTGGAGACTGGTGGAACAAAGCGGTCGCCATCCCTGTCCTCCTACAGGCTGGTGGAAGAACCATGCATTAAGTCAGTATTCGCACGAACATTATTAATGGCCAGTTGGAGCTAGCAGAGAAAAAGAAAAATCTGGATTTTTTTTCTGGGATAAGGAAAGGTCTAGATTCTGGAATAAGCAAAGGTCTTTCTGAGGACATGATACTTCAGCCAGTGGATGAGTGATCATGGGTGGAGCAGGAATTATCCAGGCAGGGCCATGGGAGGGGGCAGTGTGGGTAAGGTATACAGCAGGTGCAAAGACTGGGAGGCAGGAAGGAGCTTGACACTTCTGAGGAAACATAAATGAATGAATTTCTAAAAAATCTTTTTTTTTTAAGAGCATCTCGAGGGACTCAGGCATTCCATAACGTACTTTGAAAGCCATTGGTAGAGTTAGATGAAGCTGAGTGAGAGATCCAGACAAATCCTGATGTCATTCCAGCTTCACTAGGAAATAGCTGTGTGGACGGAGGGGAGAATTCAACCTCCTAGCCTCCGGTCCTTCACTTGTAATGAGGAAATAACTCATAGTTTCCAAATTTCTTGTGAGGATTGATGATTACGGGTAACAATCGAATTGGTAAAGGGTACTAGTTATCCTGGTACTTTGGTGACAGAAAGAGACCTGAGTTCACATCCTGCTCTACGGTCCCAACGGGCACATCATGTTGGTCCCATCATTCAAAGCTCTGTCTCTCAGCTTCCTGACCTCTCAGAAGGAGTTCATAAGACCTACATCTGGAGGTTATGGAGATTATCATAAGAATTAAATAAAACAACAGCAGTCAAGCTTCAGGCAAAGACGAGGTACCCAATGAATGAAACTATCACTAAAGAGAAGGGAAACTCTTCTTGGAAAGTAGGAGGGTTTATCTGAATTATCTAAACATGGATTCCAACCCACTAACCCCTTTTTCTCTTGTAGGTAACACCACAATGGGGTTGCCCTGGGCTTACACACATAATCACAGTGGCTAAAAAAAAAAAAAGAAAGAAAAAAATCTGCCCTGTTTATTTGTCATGTTTGGGGGACATATCGTTCTTCCTGAATGTCAACAACTCACATTTAGGTGGCAGTAAAGTCCCCTAGCTGTGTCCATGCAGTGAATCTCGTTTGGTTGTAAGTTAGTTGTAATAAATAACATTTGGCTCTGCACTCCACTTAGAGAAGATAGGTTCCATTGTGAATCATGTCGTTGACGGTTCGGGTTTTAAGCTGTCCGGGTTGTTTATGGTGGTGTTTGCCAGCATCTAGACCTCTTTCAAACAATTTAAGTGCCCTTTTGGAGTATATGAATGTGGCTCAATAAAAATGGGTACAGGGAAATTGCTTTCTTTTCTCTTCTATGGCCATGCACCAAAATCAACCATCGAGGAGAATTGTCAAATGTGAAATACATAATTGCCAAACGAAATTATAATTAAGGTTGAAACCACCAAGGACATTTTCCCTTTCTGTTGTCAGGATGTTGTCCTGATCTTCACCATCTTTCTAATTCATTTCTTGAAAGGATGACAACAGCTGAACAGTTTTTCGTCCTTATTTTTCATTATATAGCTTTACTGAGCAATGTGCCTTTAAAAGATTCTAGTTAGTTCCTTGACAGCAATAAATATTGGCTAGAGAACAGACTTTGAAGTCAGACAGACCAAAGTCCAAATGCCGTCTCTACTTCTTGCTACCTATCTGAACTTGGTTAAGGAATTTAAATTTCTTGGTTAAATTTCTTAACCAAGTTCAGCCTCTATTTTGTCATCAGTAAATAGGGACAATGAGATCTACTCTCAAGTATTATTGTGAAGTACAGAGCTTATAATGAGCACTTAATAAAATGGTAGGTATTATGACGGCTTTCTACTTTCTTCTTCCTAATAACCACATCAAATGTTTTGAAATGCTATTTTATCCTTTTTTTTTTAATAAAAGGGGAAAACTTTTCTGAGCTTCACATCTGAATTGACAACTGATTTCTTTTCAACATTTAATACACAAACTAAACAGCCTCTCTTCTACTTGGTTTTTCAAGTTTCCAGAAGGAAAGAATAATTCATTTTCCAAGACCCAATGATTACTTATTTCTAACACATAAGCAGAATTTTATACATGTAGTTTCTTAATTTACTCTACATCTTATTCCACGGCACTTTTAAGGTGCTATATTGTATGCAAAGAAATAAAATCATAAAAGAAAGGAAAATCACTTTTTTAAAATCTGCATTTTTCTTACGTACCCAGCACCGGGTGTGAAAGATACTAGTATCAGCCTGATTTTGCAGAGGTGGAATTTAGGTTCAGAAAGGGTAAGTCATTTCCCCAAGATCAAACAGCTAGTAAATGACAGAGCGACGCTATTAACAAATGTGCCAAAAAAAAATGAAGAGTAAATATGAAAAGAAGTTAATGAGTATAGACTGGAGCCCCAAGAGGCTACACAATCACTAAAGCTGGGCCACCAATTGCACGCTGAGCTTCCCAGTAGTGAAAGTAAGAATGGAAACCTGATCCACCCCAAGATTCATTTACCATAACAAATGTAGAACAGTGTTTAAGAATAAGCAAAACCTTTCCCAATACAGAATGGCAGAAACTTCAGGCATAACTTTTGTGATAGAATGCAATCAAGACAGCAGGAGGTTCCCAGGGTAACCAAACATTTAAAACTGAAACCATTCCTTTCTGCAAAAATATGTTTTACTTCACTTTGGGTTCCATCTCTTTCTGATAATTATCCACTCCAAGCTTTGTCAAAGCACTGTACTGAGAGAGATTCATGTTAAAATGCTAGTTGGTAGGTTGGAGAAGGCCTCTGTCTGCCTTATCATTTTTATTTAGATTGACACACATTTGGTTATAATTAGGGATAACTGTACAGCAGTTAAGATTCCATAATCCCTGGGGCGCCTGGGTGGCTCAGTGGGTTAAAGCCTCTGTCTTCGGCTCAGGTCATGATCCCAGGGTCCTGGGATCGAGTCCTGCATCGGGCTCTCTGCTCAGCGGGGAGCTTGCTTTCCCCCATCTCTCTCTGCCTGCCTCTCTGCCTACTTGTGATCTCTTTCTGTCAAATAAATAAAATATTAAAAAAAAAAAGATTCCATAATCCCATTATTAGTCATCAAGAGACTTTCACAGGGCAAACCCCAATGCCTTTTCGTTCATCTCTCTTTCTTAACTCCTCGGGTAGTCTGAAGTTGAAGAGTGTACTTTCAGGGAAAGATTTTCTTCTGCCGTTAAAATCTTCTAAACTGACACACAAGGAAGGACACAAATGACACCTAGTGACAGCATCCCCGTCACTCTCGGGAGGCCCCACGTCTTCTCGCCCGACATTTTCGTTGTTGTCGGTCTCCAAGATGTCACCCTGCGTCTGCCAATTTCATTCCGTGGCCATTTCACACACGGTGGTGAAGAGGTTTTAAACCATTTCGAGGGCTGCCCATTACGTAGACCAAAATGGAAATTATTTTAAAAATTATTTCCCCTTCACCCACTCCGTTAGACACTGGAAGCTGGTGGTAGAGGGTGGAGGTCAGCTTACAAAGTGTTTGCTCTCACACTAACTAAAAAAAAGAAAGAAAGAAAAAAGAAAAGAAATAGAAAAACTAGCCTTTAGCTGTAGGGCTGTGGCAATCGGCTGTCTGGTTTGTGTCATGGAGCATATATCACACATTTGAGACACATGGTTGACTTATCACAAGTTGTGCTTTAGGAGAGGAAGTTCAAAAGTTGAGATTTTCCAGTGTGTTGATTATGACCTGCATGTCATCTGTATTTAGATGTTCCAAGGCAAACACTATCAAAATCAATAATAGTTTTGCATCCTGATCTTCAAAGGTGTAGCCAAGCACCCCTCTGACAAAGAATCTGTGGTCTCATTGATAACGGTTCCAATGTCAGGCACGATTCTTTGGGTGGTAAAGAGTAAAGGATCTGAGGTCCAGAAAAGATATATTCCAATTGTATACTGGCATATCCATTTCCATTTAATGTCATGGGACCTGGGATAAGTCACTTCAGTCACCTAAACGTCAGCTTCTTCCTCTGTAACACTGGATATCTCCCCCACCCCCAGAGTGTTGAGATGACTCGGAAATAATGCGAAAGTGGGCAGGCCTAAAGTTAATAGTCATTACCTGAATGTGACTCTTCTATTTTAATTATTTTATTGACTCAACCTTTTTGTGATTTATTATAAGAAAACTAAAGTCCCACTCTCCACTCAGAAGCCCAGCCACTGTGTTCTGTATGGCTTCTTTTGTGGCCTCCCTTTCCAAGAGCAGTTGGTCTCAGTATCAGTTTTCCATGTGGCAAAACTACGTGGAAGAAAGAAATCAAGAAAAAGCAGAAGCACAGCAGATAATATTTGAAAATATCATCCACCTACTTATGTGGCGCTGTGTCTGGCATATGAAAAGCATTCAATACATTTAAGCAATTACTTTATTTCCCTCTAAAAAATTGAAATTGGTCCACCCAAGTTTAAGGGTTTCTGCACACAGAGATTTCTCTTAGGAAAAATTAGGTGAAGCACTAATGATGAAATTCAGCAATATAGGTGAGCTAATTTGGATTTTCAAGTTGTAAAATCAATTTGAAAAAATATTAACTGCACGTTTCTCCCAGGATTACATGGTTAGGAATCACATGTCTCCACAACCACTTTGCTTTCTTAACACAGTCTTTTGTTTTTTTAATAATGCACTTTATGTATTTTCAGCATTTATATTTCACTTTTTGTTTTTAACCAGTTTTTAGAAGCCAGAATTAAGAATCGGATATCCTGATTTCATCACTAATCACTATGGGAACAAACTATTTAAACTCTCACAGCCTCAATCTTTTTATCTTTGGGGCTACGAATATTTATCCAATATATTTCAAAAAAGTAGACACACACACACACACACATTGTGTGTAAGAATGTGTGTTTCAAAAAAATTTTGAAAAGATGTAAATTATTTCAAAATGGCAAAATAAATTATTCTTTAAAGTTGAAAGTACCAAGTAGATGGCAAATCTGGTTCATGTCCACTTACATTTCCTTGGACTAATTGTCCTAATCTCTTCCTTTTTTCTTTATATATTCTACATTATCTCTCTCATAGAATTAGAGAAGTAGGATTCCAGGCAAATCTATTGTTTGCTTTTGCATTATCTTAGTATTAAGTACTTTAAAATTCTCTTTTTATATTATTGTTAGGGCTTCATTCACTCAGCAAATATTTATCAAGTACATACTATGTGTCAGGCATTGGCTTATCTGCTTGGGATACTGTTATGATCAAGCCACAGTCGGGGCTGTGGGTATTGGGTATTGAGCCTCTGACTCTTGGTTTTGGCTCAGGTCATGATCTCAGGGTCCTGGGATCGAGTCCCGCATCAGGCTCCATGCTCAGCAGGAGGCCTACTTGAGAGTCTCTTCCTCTCCTTCTGCCCCTCCCCCTGTTTGTGTGCTCTCTGCCTCCCCACCCTCTCAAATAAATAAATAAATACATAAAACACAGGGTCCCTACCTTCCTGGCATTTACAAGCCAGTGTAGGGGGCAGACACTACATTAAAAATTACAGCTGTAAGTATGATTATAAACTGCAGTAAGTCCCATAAGAACAACATATAAGATGCAAGACTATGTCAAAAGAACTTAGTCAAGCCCCAAGGACAAGAGAACGCTTCTCTGAGGAAGTGACATTTCAGTTTCGGCTTGAATTATTTGTTGCTAAACAAATAGGAGGAAGGATGGCTTCGACAGAGGGAACTGCACTTGCAAATCCCCTCGGCACGTTCTTCGGATGCTGTCAGAAGGCCAGTGTTCTTGGGACAGATCAGCAAGGGGCCAACAGACCCAAGTAAGTCAGAGAGGTGGCAAGGCCAGATCAGGCAGAATGTCTTAGAAAAACAGAGTTTTTCCTAAGTGTGGTGGAGGTCACTGAAGGACTCTAAGCTGGGAGGAAATAGGGAATGACTGTTTCAATCTAATTAAAGTTCTCTTTTTTTATTAACATATAATGTGTTATTTCTTTCAGGGGTAAAGGTCTGTGAATCATCAGTCTTACACAATTCACAGCACTCACCATAGCACATACCCATCACCCCGCCACTCCATCCCTCCCACTCTCCTCCCCTCCAGCAACTCTTAGTTTGTTTCCTGAGATTAACAGTCTTTTATGGTTTGTCTCCCTCTCCTGTCCCATCTTGTTTCATTTTTCCTTCCTTTCCCCCATGACCTCCCTACCTTACCTCTCAGACTCCTCCTATCAGTGAGATCATATAATTCTCTTTCTCTGATTGACTTATTTCACTTAGCATAATGCCCTCTAGCTCCATCCATGTCTTTGCAAATGGCAAGATTTGGGGGGTTTAATGGCTGCATGATATTCCATTGTGTATATACTGCATCCTTTTTATCCATTCATCTGTTGATGGACAACTGGGCTCTTTCCATGGTTTGACTATTGTGGACATTGCTGCTATAAACATTCGGGTACATGTGCCCCTTTGGATCATTACATTTGTATCTTTAGGGTAAATACCCAGTAGTGCTATTGCTGGGTCATAGGGTAGTTCTATTGTCAACTTTTTGAGGAACCTTCATGCTGTTTCCCAGAGTGACTGCACCAGTTTGCATTCCCACCAACAGTGTAGGAGGACTCCCCTCTCTCCACATCCTTGCCAACGTCTGTCATTTCCTGACTTGTTAATTTTAGCCATTCTGACTGGTGTGAGGTGATATCTCATTGTGGTTTTGATTTGTATTTCCCTGATGCCGAGTGACGTGGAGCACTTTTTCATGTGTCTGTTGGCCATCTGGATGTCTTCTTGGCCAAAATGTCTGTTCATGTCCTCTGCCCATTTCTTGATTGGATTATTTGTTCTTTGGGTGTTGAGTTTGCTAAGTTCTTTAAAAATTTTGGGCACTAGCCCTTTATCTGATATGTCTTTTGCAAATACCTTCCCTCATTCTTTTGGTTGTCTTTTGGTTTTGTTGACTGTTTCCTTTGCTGTGCAAAGCTTTTTATCTTGATGAAGTCTCGATAGTTCATTTTTTGCCCTTGCTTCCTTTGCCTTCAGCGATGTTTCTAGGAAGAAGTTGCTGCGGCTGAGGTCTAATAATTAAAGTTTTCATAAGCTCACTTTGTTTGCTATATGGAAAATAATGGGCAGGACACAGAGTAAAGCAGCCCAGGGAGAGGGCACCGTCATCTGGGGATGGTAGACACAGGCTTGAACTGGGGCGTTGGGGAAGTAGATTTTGGTGAGAAATCTTATGATGAGGTGTCAAGGATGACCCAATATTCTGGCTGGAACAACCGAGCAGCTTGACGTTCCATTTCCTATGAACAGAAACTTTGGAAGAGAAATGGGCTGGGGGCAGGGGAATTCAAGCTCCCTGCTTTTGAAAAAGTCGCCTCTTTCTGTGTGAGATATTCACACAGAAAGGTCAAGAAGGCAGTCCGACCTGCGCATCTGGAACACGGGACCATCAGCACACCAGTGATCATTCACATCATAGACTGGATGCAGCTGCCTGCCTGGGGCTCATGCAGGGCGGGGTCCTCACCCTTCACAGACCCAGGGTGCACACGTCCCCACAAACAGTCTATGGTTTCCCCTGTACGATCCAGAAATGAATTCATCGATCTCGTGACCAGCCTACACACATAATTTCCAAAAGAAATCAATGCAATGAGAAACAAAAGGAAAACGTTCAGGCACGAAAGTTCACACCAATGGGACTTCTGAAACATGAATATCATCCCCCGGGATCATCCTGTGAAATGTGGGTTCTGAGTCAGCAGGACGGGGGATAGGAGCGCTGCACTTCCAACAAGCTCAGGGATGATGCCAATGCTGCTGCTCCTTGGGCCACACTCAGGCACGAGGTTCTTGAAGGATGGTGAGGCCATCTGTTGTGTGTTTCTATAGGTAGACAATCAGTGAACATGCCAGTGACACCTGCCTGTCAGTTTCAGGGCTGTTGCAAGGGCGTCTCAGATACCACGAGTGGCAACGCCAGAGGTGACTTGCTTCTGTTTTAATGGACAATAACTCCCCTTAAACTTCCAAAGAAAACAAATCAGTTTCTCTTTGTTTGCAAGGTTGCTTTATTTCTGGACCATGCAGTGTATAAGAAACGGTGCACCAAAGACTTTGTGTTTATATGTGGAATGAAATTAGGGTCTAGGCTGAAATAATTATAAAAATGTTTTCGACTATGTCAGCGCTTCTGAACCGCTGTGATAGATCATTTTGCTCCCCGCCCCAGGGACATTTGGCAACGTCTGGGATATTTTTGGCTGTCACAACTCGAGGGTAAGGGGGCTGCTCCTGGAATCTAGCGAGTAGAGGCCAGCGATGCTGCTAAAAATCTCACAGTGCTCAGGAGAGTCTCCCGCAACAAAGAATTATCCAGCCCAAAATATCAAGAGTGCCAAGGTTGAGAAACCCCAACCTACAGAGACATTTTCAAAAATGGTGCAGGATGAGGGCCAACACTACCTTGTGAGAAGAAGCTGTCGCACACATTGCAAGGTGCCGAAGACCCCCAGCACCTAACCATTCAACGCTGGTGGCGTGCCTATCCTTGCAGCAACCATAGCTGTCCCGGGGCCCCAGGAACAGCATGCAACTCTGAGAAGAACAGGACGAAGTAGAGAAAGAGGAAGGCAGGCCTTAGCAAGGGCCTGGAGAGGAAGGGCCAACCAAAATGATGTGCCAGAAGGACTAGAAACCCTAGCACAGCCAGGGGCACCTCAGTGGCTCAGTTAGTTAAGCATCTGACTCTTCATTCCTGCTCAGATCATGATCTCAAGGTCCTAAGATTGGTCCGTGCCAGGCTCGGCACTAGGCATGGAGTCTGCCTAAGATTCTCTCTCTCTCTCTCTCTCATTCTCTCTCTCTCTGGCCCTCTACCTGCTCGCTCTCTCCTTTTCTTAAAAAAAAAAAAACAACACAATTCTAGCATGGCTAAATTAGATATAATTCTACACATCTGTTGGCGGCTACGCAATTAATACAAAAATAATTGCATCTCTTCGCCTGGCTCTCCCTCACACACTCTCTTTAATGAACTGTGCCAATGACTTTTTAGATATGTAATTAAACTTTTTATTTACTTCTGTTTTATTTTTATAGTAGTAGCTTAACATACTAGGGAAAAAACAAAACAAACCACGCTGCAGCCAAGCTCGGCCTCAACAAGCAGTGGAGACACAACCAAGAGTCGTTTACACACTGCGTTCTGAGCAGTGAGAAGTCACGTTGCTACTTCTCATTCCCTTCATTCCTTCAATTCTCTGCCAGGGTCTCATCTCTAGGTCTACAGAAAAATAAGGTGTATTTTCTTCTTCTTCTCAGATAAGCAATGGTAAGAAGAGGTCTAGCATCCCAAAGTGGCCTAAGATTCAGTTCTCCTCTTGACACACTACACTCTCTTTAGTACGGGAACACTGACTTTCTGGAAGGATCCACCATTTCCATCCGTCATGGTGGTGTATGAGATTTGTCGGGTAGAAATAGCATGATAGTCATGTTTTAATAGAACATGCTCATATCTAGAATTTAGCTCAGTAACTAACTGTACAGATACTCTTGGAGAAATGCCCCTGAAGTGTTAATAATGTTAGTGTTCAACACTTTACGACAATATCAAGCCATCACAAGACCATCTAAGAAGCAGTGGTTTAAGAGCTCAAGCTACCTTGAACCTGAGTACCCTCTCGCCCACTCACCAGCCAGCTGACTGCAGGCCAAATGGCTTCACCTTCCTAAATGTCCTTTTCCTAGGCTGGAAGATATAGACACTACACCCTCCCACACTGCAGCATCGTGAGGTTGACTCAAGGTGAGGCACGGACTTAGCGTGGGTAGCCAAGAGTAAACTCGGAAAATGTCTAGTTATCACTACGACAGGCTCCTTTCATGCTGAGGCCCCAGAAAGCCATGGGACCTGAGCAAAAAAAATCACAGAAAGTCAATAATGAGGTCAGGACTGAGATCTTACGAGCTGAGCAACTTTCTTGTTTTTACACAAAAGTCTGTCGTGAAGATATTTTCCAGAAAAACTATGTTCAAGTATATTCGTTGAGTGTTTTATGGGGAAGCAAAGGGTCATCAAACAAATCTGGAAGCACTGGGTTAAGCAAAGTGCTTAAACCAAGTGTTGGATTGAGTTGGGTTTTGGTGGTGGGACTTCTTAGAGCCTTTAATATGCTGATGTGTGCTGACAATTTCCACGAAGGGGACTATAATATAATACAATTATTTTTTCATTCTCCTTGCTCCTCTTCCCAGGGCAAACTTTTTCCTAAGAGAAACCCAGCCAGAGGAGTCTAAGTGTTGAACAAATCTGGAGCAGGTTCAAGGAAGCAACAAATGAAAGTTTTTAAACCTGGCATCACATTAATATCATGGTCAGGGAGGAGAGAGGGAGGACCTCACGCAGAACATGCGTCAACCCTCCACCCAGGACTTCAGTCAGCCTCCAGTGTAGGTCACTTTCACCCTGTAAGCAAATAGGCTGCTCTTTCCTTTCTCCCTCTCTCCCTCCTCCTACCTTCCCCTAATACCATTACAATTTCCGCCCTCAAATCTCTTTCTCTTTCTTTAATGCATTCCTCTCCTCCTCCAACCACATGACCATTCTCCTTCAAGTTTCTGGACCTGCCAGGGTGTTCTAACCAAGTCGGAGGAAAGATTACTTTGTCTCTGAAACACAAACCTAATGTCAAAGGGAAATGACTCCTTCCACTGATGGTGACCATCCATAATCTAAGGCGGGGTGGGGGGTGGTGCCTGAAGTGAGCACGGAAGCTTCCAAATGGGAAGAGCTAAATTCAAGGGCAATCTCTGCTTTTTACTAGCCGTGTGACCTTGGACCAGTCACGAACCTCCTTGAGACTCTTTTATTTTTTAAAATGAGATTGTTTCGGGGCACCTGAGTGGCTCAGTGGGTTAAAGCCTCTGCCTTCGGCTCAGGTCATGATCTCAGGCTCCTGGAATTGAGCCCCGCGTCGGGCTCTCTGCTCAGCAGGGAGCCTGCTTACCCCTCTCTCTGCCTGCCTGTCTTCCTACTTGTGATCTCTCTGTCAAATAAATATTTAAAAAAATAAAATAAGATAAAATGAGGTTGTTTCAAGTGTTAGTGGTAATATGTAAAAAGTATCCAGCATTTGGTAGGTATACAACAACTGGCTTTAGGAGTGGAGTCCTACTATTTCTTACCAAAGAATCATTTATAAAATCTGTTGTGGGTGGGTATCCTGTGCATAATTTCTTTACACACATCAAATGACAACAACTTTCAACGTGTCTTTATTCTTCTACCAGAAACTTGGAGTTCTCCTCTTCCAAAAGACCGAGGACATATAAGCCAAAGGTGTTTTTCTTCACTAAAATAAAAAACATAAATAATAAGATGTAAACAAGGAATGCCACCCAGGTTGGGCTAATGGAAACTATACACATTCTTACAGTAATCCAGATAACACATATCTGAAAAAGAAGTTCTCCCAGTTAATCTCCCATAACAGAGCATACTTCTAAGTAGCATTTCCCCAACAGCAAAAATGTTCCGATCTTTTGACTCAGGAATTCCACATTTGGCAAATTTCAGCCTATGAATATACCCCAGCAAACTGCAAGGGTTTAAGCACAGATGTTTATCACAGTGTCGACCATTACTGAACAACACTGGAAGCAAATTAAATGTCCAACATCATGATGTTTTAGTCGATTCTGATACCAGAGGTGATAGAAATCGTGTAGATATTAAAAATGGGGCATCCAAGTGGGGGGAAACACCAGAGAGGAAAATTGCACAGTTTGTACTTATGACTATGTACGCCTCTCACAAATTCACGGGAAGAGAAAACTAGACGAAAATAGAACAGAACATGACTAGGAGCTCCCTCTGGTTGGTGGGACCGTAAGTTGATTTTTTTTTTCTTTTTTGGAATGCTTTATAATGGGAACGTATATTGTAGTTTTTATTTTTCATTACAAAAAACACATGAAACATAAAATTTATCATCTGAATCATTTTCCAGGGTAGTTCGGTGACATTAAGTACGTTCCCATTGTTGTGCAACCGTCACGACTATCCATCTCCAGAACTTTCTTGTCTTGCAAAATTGAAACTATACCCACAAACAACAGTTCCCCGTTCCCCAGCCCCTGGCAATTGCCATTTCTGCTTTGTGCTTCTGTCTTTGACCGCTCTAGGTACCTCATGGAAGTGAAGTCATATAGAATGCTACGACTGGCTTATTTTTTCTTAACATAATGTCCCGAAGTTTCATGCATGTTATACAATGTATGAGAATTTCCTTTCAATCCCGTTGTATCTATACACATACCACATTTTGTTTACCCATCCATCCGTCAATGGACATCGAGGCTGCTCCTTCCTTTTGCCTATTGTGAATAATGCTGTTATGAACAAGAGTGTATACCTATCTCTTCCGTACATTATATTTTAAAGGTGTTTTTTTCCCTCTAAACTGGCTTTTCCTTTCTAGCTCCCATCACGTGGTTATATCCCACCCTAGACTAGATTTAACTATGACTCCACGCAGACCCTTAATACACATGAGATCATGCAGGTGGGCGATTCAGCTACTGGGGGAAGTAACCAGCTGAGCTATTCCTCAGAAAATAATGCATCTTTTTCTGTTGTTCTGCTTCCCATTACAGGATAAATGCCTTAGTTTCAACTTTCCAGCCTGGATCTCCCTCCCACTGAGTCCTTCACTGTACCACCTGCTTCTGACATTGAACTCCTCCTGACACCCTGCTCTGAGAAGACTGCCAAAAGAGAGAGAGAGAAAAGGAAAAAAAAAAAAGAAAAAAAATTGACCCCAGCCATCTCTCTTCATTCTTACTAACAATTTGGTAATGAAGTATTGATTTCCACTTCTCTGCTTATGGACGATATTAGATTTTCATTGATAAACTGCAATGAGGCGGTCTCGTCTCCATGGTCCCCTTTTCACTGTCATGAGAAAACAAAGTGCCACTGAAGAAAAATAATGACCGAGAACATTGATGTACTTATTCCGTGTGTCTGTAACACTTGACAGGAAAGGGCGGGGGAGTATGAGTCCTCATAGTCTAAGGGCCAAGCGAGCTGCCCTCGTTGCAGACCCTTGGAAGCCTACTTTTCATGGTGATGTCCATTTCCTATTTATAACCCCTCTGGGAACGTTTGTCTAAAGGAAATGTTTCTGTTCAGAGCAACAATTACGGTTGCACCTGGATTGCCCAGTCCTGCCCCCGCCCTGGGGAGCCATGCATCTCCGCAGAGTGGAAGAATTATGAAGTCAGACCAGAGCTGGAGCCAAGGAGACCTCTGAACAAGCTTCATCTTCCGTGAAAGTTGTTCACGCAGTCGGCTTAACCATGTTACTGCCAAAGACTTTTTCCCAAGCGGTGGTGGGCATCTTTTTAATCATTGTCTTTGTTGGTTACAAGGGCGGGGGGAGGTGTTAAGTACAGATACAAGACCTGCAGATTGGCAGAACTGGGGAAATTGGTGCGATGCGGGATCTGGAGGAAAGCAAGAAGATGGGATCACAACAGGGTGGAGAGCTCAGCTGCCCTCTTGCCCGGTGATCTTCTGCAGAACCTGCTGTGTGTGGACCTGGAAACGCAGCTTAGCTTGAGCAGCAACAGAAAGCATGAAAGAGGGTGTCCGTTTTAAATGGGTTCCCGCAACTTTTTTCATTAAAACTTTGAGGGCCCAATTTTAATTTGTGGAATATTCCCGTTAATAATGAGATCTAATTAAGACATCCATTAAAAGCCCGTTAAAGTTAATTTAACGTAAAAATTCCAATAGAACTGTATTAGATTTTCTCCATTAAATTAACGTTATGGATTTTTAACGGATGTCTTAATTATACGTTATTATTAACGGGAATACTGTATTACACAGATTAAAATCAGGTCCTGAGTCAACTTGGAAAAGCTAAGAGCATGTTTTAATATTAGAAGTCCTGCATACCCAGTGCGCAGTTTGGAAATTCAGGGGGAGAGCTGTTTACTCTAGTTGCGCATTTTTCATACAACGGAAAGCAGTCTATAAATAGATAAATCTATCATTGCATTTAAACAACGAATTTCCTTATTCTCAAAGGACAGATAAAGTCTGGATTGTGTTATAAACTCCTACTCAGCTATAGGCAAAATAGTTAAACTCTTTCTACATACAACACTAGGAACTTAGATGATTCTGAAGCAAACAAACAAACAAAAAGAAACAATTTTGTTGTCGTTGCTTTAATTACCAAGGTTGTCACACACAAAAAAGTCTCAACACCCACAGAACGAAGCCAAATATCCTCTTCACCCTTCCTCGCAGAAGCCGGCCTGTTGAAACTGCTTTGGAAATTTTGACATGATCCCTAAATTCAACATCGGGATTAAAAAAAAAAAAAAAAAAACTTCTTATTTACCTCCTAGGGAAAGTGTTGCCCTTATGCCACATATAATAGCAAATTGCTTTTTTTATGGCATGCATAACCTAGATGGGAAAAAATATGGCGCTTCGGGGAAGGAGGGAAAAAGTAAATGAAGTTCCAGGACTGTCATTCTAAAGTAATGAGGCATGGACAGAAAATATGCCCCTCACATCATCGGATTGAGATGGCAGTCGAAATAGCTTCATTGAAGTGTCAGCACTCATCCATCAATCAATCACCCACAAGGAAAAATAGCAACAGTACAACGGGGCGGCTTTTATGGGATTTACTCATGGGCATAGGGAATAGCGGCTCAAATGTAGTTCTGACATGAAAAGCAAGGTGCTGATATTATTTTTTATGATGGGAGGATCATAAAGTGAATTGAGAACAGCGAGGTCTGTCTTTGCTTAACCTATTGAACCAGAAATGAATGGAGCTCAACTGGAAAGGAGCAGTCTTCGCATGGGTTAAGATTGAAGGGTGGCCTCAACTGAGCACCGTCCTTCAACGACGAAATTCTATTAAAGGAAAATCAATGCATTAGCATTGGACTTCCTGAAGCTGTTAAAAATTGCCTGCGCCAACCCAGGGTTATTAGATAAAGTTATGTAATTCAGACTCTGTCGCTACCCTTCGGAAGCTGATTCGCGAGCTCTTGCTCCAACTGGGGGGACACGATACAATTCTCAACTCTGTGGAAATTGTTTCCCTTCTGAGAAAAAAAAACAAATAAATCATCTGCTTCAACATTTAATCTATATGGTTTTGTTAGCGCAATTTCTATGGAGGGGTGGGGTGGGTGGCGAGAGACAAAAATATTGATAAATTTGGAAAGATGCATGAATTGTCACTTGGTAACTGTAAATGTCACTGCTGAGGGACAGCTGCTGATGTTCTCCTTAGGAAACAAGATCTGGGCTCACGCTGTGAGGTAAACACGGCTCTCAGCACATCTCTAGAGACCCAGGCCTGTCTTTTCATTTGGCGAGCCCTGTGAGGCTTCTAGAAACTTCTTTCTGGAGGAAGAAACTAACATGAGCTCAGGAGAATGTTTGTATCTGCTTTCAGACCACTGTCTTCCTCCCTCTGAATAAGCAGAGTGCTGATATATTGGAACTTGAGAAATGGAAAGGAACATGACATGCAAATATCATGCAAATCACACTCGAGACTCTCCATTCCACCACCATCCCTTGCTATCAGTGAGGGTGAGAAATCGCCTTTCCTTCTTCATCCCTCCTGCTAGCTAAGGCTGCCAACCAGCTGCAAACTAAAATGTCCACTGAAAAAAATCGTATATAAATATTCAAGTTTTATGTCTTTGGCCCCATTTCGTAGTTCAGCAAATTCACCAAATATAGAGCACGTTGCAAACCACCAGGGGACACGAGAGAGAATGGGAAATACAATTCATTCAGCAAATTCATTCCACGAAGATTAGAGGGCGCCTGCTGTGTGCGGGATACTGTTCCAGGTGGTATGGGGTACAACAGTGAACAACTCACCCAACACCCTGACCCTTCCTGGCCGGGGCGGGTGGCGCGGAGGAGCTCCCGGAGGGGCCGCTCCCCTGTGTCACCTGTGTTTTTATTCCTGCTTTTCAAAATAATCATATTTCAGAAGAGGGATTTCTCCTTCAGAAAAGCATACAGAAAAGAAACTAGCTTAAAAATAGGTCAAGGCCTAAATGTAGACCCTAATCACAGAATGTATTGGATAGCCCACACAGTCCCCACAGAATTTCTTTAAGGTCACAAATAGATTTCTTAAAACTCACCCCCAAAATGTGCCCGCTCGCCTGTTTGAGTCTTGCATAATTAATGTCACGGGCACGAGCCGCTGAGCTTAGTCGAAACGCAGAAAGCAAGCTCATGAAATGACATATTGGGGAAGCATTTCTGAAACTGGTCAGGCACCCAGTTTCAGTACATGGGTACCAGTATGGACACACCTCCAGCGAGAAGGCGTGTCCATACGAATTGACGGCGATTTTCCAGGGCCCACGGACAGTGACACAGTGAGAGTCTATAGTTTTTCTGAAACTTTTCACAGTAAATCCAAAGATTACAAGGCCTTAAAAGGTACATGCTTTTCCATCTGTCACTTACCAGTTACTCGACTGTGTTCAAATCTCCCCCCCACCAACGGCTTTTATTTCTTAATCTTGTTAAATGTTTTCATTTAAAAAAAAATTTAAAATGTCGTTCTCACATTATCTTCCACTCCCCACAAGAGGAGAAGTGTGTCGATGTGGAAAACCTCCTGTGTGTGTGTGTGTGTGTGTGTGTGTGTGTAGTTCTAAATAGCAATAAAGTAGTTTGTTTTGAACCAGCATTAAGCAAGAAAAAAAAAATCACAACTGAACTTTCGGTTTATTTTTTTCCCCTGTGAGATGTTAAAATGCTAATTTCATTTTCTCCCTTCCTAAATGTGGCACTTTCTCAAAATATCCATGAAATACTTTTAGACAAAGATTGAGCAGGAGAACGAGATACAAATTTCCATCCCCCCAGACAGAGAGACAGGTTTCCATTGTAGGGAAGCATTAAACATTTTGAAACTTGTGAATCATCTTTAGAATTTCTACAGGGGAATTTTACCTCTTCATCCAAAGTAAAAGCCACTTATCTCCTTTGGTTTCTTGTGACAGATTCAGAGGCACACGCAGATACGCAATTTCCAGGCTCTAGTTAATCTTCTTCCAATAGTTACGAACAATGGGCTAACGGGCGTGGGTGTTTCTCCAAAAATTATTCATGCGCAAGGCAGCCCAAAGCTTCAGGGAAAACTAGAAATGTTTTATGGATTAGAACAGGACTGTTTTAAAATGCTGGTACCAGGTGGAACGCTATTTCTGCAACAGGACTCTGTCCATTTCCTTTGGAAAAATAGATTCCAAGTAAAATGGCTCTTCCAAGTAATGGCACCCTGATCTGACACCTTTCAGCACACAAATGACTTTACCAATAGCCATATGATTATCGTTAAGGCCTTTTAACAAACGATCTGTTTGCAAAAGACAGATTAAATTCTCACAGCCCTTTCTACAATGTTTATTTGCTTAAAACTGCTTTTGGAAGTACAAATAATAATTCTTTTGTGAAAACCCCCAGGAGAAGCTGAAAAACTCCAACAAAGGCGTTACTTAGAAAAAGGAAAAAAAACAAAACAAAACCTACCGCTCCCTTCAACCCCTCCAGAAAACGAATTTCAGTGTGCTCACTGAATTATCTTGAACCTGAAACCTGCGTTTGTATATCAGTCCTCAGGCAAAGGCTTATATTTACAGAACTTGCACAATCATACGATTATATCTCAAATGTGAAGACTCTGTACAGTCATATTTTCACTTTCTAAATGACCCATACAACATTCAGGAGTTATAAACGTGTACGTACATTTTTTAAACACACAAAGTTCAACTGCTCTGCGGAGAAGAGGCAAAAAGTGTTCCCATCCTGTACTGAGATAAATACTACAGAAACATTCCAGTTCTGCAATCCAATATTTTGGCTTATAACACAGCAGATGCTAGAAGGTGCGATGCAAGTCAAAAAAAAAAAAAAAAAAAAAAAGGCTGACATACGAAACAATTCTCATTTGGCTCAGGGTTCTTAAATGTCACAATATCCTGGGATACAATATACTTTTTGGTCTCTCTAAAATTAGCATTTATATCCTCCTCATCTCTCCTGACTTGGATTCCTAACAGCCAGGCACAGTCAGGGCGAATCTCAAACTTCCAAACCCTTTTCAAATCAAGAAGATAGTTGATCACACAGTCTTTATAATGGTCTGCCATTTCTTACTCTGCGGAATTCTTGTAGCTTTTTAGGAAACTTCATGTCAACCGTGTTTCTGTTACACATTTGCCCCCTTCTGTTGATTCTAGATTTCTTTTTTTCCTTTTTTCTTTTTTTTTTTTTTTTCTTTTAGAAAAGGCAGTGGGGAAGGTAGGGTGGAAAGAGGAGAATCACATTCATCCTTGCTCTGAAGGAAAAGTGTTCATTTGCCGGTGAAGAAAGGCAAACACGTTTTTATATTAGGAAAGCAGACTAGTCATTTTCCAAGAAAAATGACTGCAACCGTACCTGTAGAATGTTTCTGTGCAAATGCACTAATTTTCTATTACCTGCATGCTGTATATAATACATTTGCCTGTATACTAGGAGGAAAAGCCAGGCTGTTTTCCCCTGTATACAATGCAGCTTGGATGACTGGGAACGTAAGCCTTCGTACATTTTTATACTGTACATATTTGTATATACTAACTATATCTCCATGTATGAACACATTCTTGGTTATATTTGCTTGTTTCCCTTTCCTACCAAACTGGCCCACAATGGGGATTCTTTTGTATAGAGAAAAATATGCTTGTAATTTTTTTCCTGGTCATTCTCTTTCAATAGCTTCTAAACGAATTAGATCTGAGTTTACAAAGAAATTATAAGAACCAAGTTTGTCTGCCCGCATGAGTCCCTTCCAATTGCTGGATCTAGGGAGGAACCAACGTCCTAATTCAGAGTTTTCCTTTAAAGGCATGCTTTACCCCTTGGGAAAACTGCAAACTCATCCATGTAGAATTATCCTCTTTGTAATTTATCTAATAGTGCCTGAAAATTTTTTTAATGTCTTCTTAGAGGAAGAATTCATAATTGTCGAAATTTGAAACATTAGCTTAATTTTGTTTTTATGACCTCGCGATTCTCCTCCTTATTTATCGGTTGCTGTTGTAATGGGGCCCCAGGCCATTCCTGACATCGGCGTGTTCTCCTTCTGCATTAAGGATGTTTTTAAAATTACAAAGATTATTGAGCCAACAGGCTGTTTTAATCAAAACCATGTTTCACTTGTTTTTGATGATTATAAATTGTCCCTGCAATGAAGAAGAAAAAAAAAGTTTTCTGCTAGGAAAATTATACCACCCTGTGGCCAAACAGATCCATCACAGATACAGGCAGGCATCTGTGCCCACTGCTCTGGGATCTGGAAAATTCTTCTCCCTTGCGGGCCACACTTGGTTGTACTCCTCCTCAATGCAGTCACTATTTGCAGATTTCCAAAGGCTTGGCCAAGTTGACACTCGGCCCAAAGACCACCAACCCAGCTGGAAATGACGGTTTTCTAGCTTGAAAAAAAAATAAAAATAAACAAAAATATATATATATGCAGGGATTTTCAGAAAAGGTGCTTTTGCCTTTGTCCCTTGGTGCCACCATTCTGTCGTCTCTCCTAATTACAAACAGTCTGGTCTTGATACCCCATGTAACTTAAATCAGGTCAGAAGAAACATTCGGATCAGCCCCTCGCTGAATAAAAATGACTTTGTTTGGGCGCACGTAAGATGTATGCCTCGATGCTGCGGATTTGAAATTATCTCTATAAGGAGAGAGATTTTTAATACAATTTTACCACTAGAAATAAATTCTCTGATGGCGGAAATGAAGAAAACCCTTAAATTATATCACAGAAGCCATTATTTTTTTACATCTAAAGAGTTGGTGTTTTGGGGTTTTTTTTAAGAATATCATTCCACTTTGCGACGTGTAAGTAAAGCCCTAAATAATGGATAATACTGCTTTTAGCCATTGTGAAAAACTAATGACACACTGGCCAAGGTTATATGGAGCCCCTCATTTCCATCAGAAAGTTTCTATACGTGTATTATTTACATTTTTAAACACAATAACTCTTTTCCTTTGTAACCCCCCCAAAAAAGTCTTTTTTTTTTTTTTTCCACTCAGCAGTGGAAAATAGACTGCTTCCCATCCGAAAGCTTATCACAATTTGCATCAGGAAACCCAACAGCCGACTTTAAGGACTTGGGTGTGCTCGAGCATGATTTTGCTGGCGGCTGTCCCTCGTTCTCAAGCTGCAGATCTCGAACCACCTGTCTGAAGCCCAGCTGATAGGGTCGTCATGCCTCTCATGCCTCTCAGCACCGCGAGCTTTGCAAACGGCTTCGTTTCCCTCAGCGCCGACTACCACTTTGGCCAAGTGAATGAAAATTAAAGGAGAGAAGACGTCGAAGAAGAAGAAGAAGAAGAAAAAACACAGATGCACTTAAAACATGAACGGAATTATTTATATGATAAAAATATATTTAGATTTTTCCAAAGCACAAGACTGAATAGAAGTGCTCTTTTTATGCTTTGTGAAGATGTTCCTGTTAAATGTCTTTCTACATCAGGCTTAATAAATCGGTAATGACATTTGATGGATTGATTTCTGCGTATGTGTGTTTTTTAAGGACGGCAAGAGAGGAGAGAGGCAAGGGAGAGGGGAGGGAGGGCGTGGAGAAGCAGCACAGACCCCCAGGGAGGCCAAGCAAGGGAATTATTGGTGGGCTTGGACCTGCCAACCTGCTTCCAACATCGACCCTCATCTCCAACAGTTTCGTTTTTTGGTTTTGGTTTTAAAAATGCAAGCACACTTGCTTGGTTTCTGGACTGCCTTTGCACCCTCTCAAATCTGGTCAGCTTGCACCTGAGTAATTTATGATGTAATCTCAACAGAGGCAGTGGGCGGCTGTCTCAGAAGCCCAAGGATGAAGGCAGAGGGCAGACATGATGGAGAGGTCCCGGCCTTCGCCACCTCAGAGCGATAGCCCCGCTTAACGCCCAGCTTCCCTCTGGACTCCCTCCATTTCCTTTAATGTCCCCAGACAACTGGAACATGTTTCACGCACAAGCTGCCCACACGGATGCTGGTGGCCCACCAGAAATGATGAGTTGTCTGCGCACAGCCGGCTCTCATCTTCTGTGTTGCGTGGCTACATGGGACTCTTGTTCCTTGAATTATGATAGCAATCACATCACCCGTCAGCCCTACTTCACTGCCAGGGCCCTATGCCTACACTATGAAATATGAGAGCCAGGGGAGGGAAGGCAGGGCAGGTAAGGAAAGAGGAACCAGTGAAGGTGGAATGTTGGGATAAGTAGTTTGGACCAAACCAAAGAGTTCTTGGTCTTGATTCACTTGGTGACTATTTGCCAAGCACCTAGCACACACCACTGCAGAGGGTTACACGGATACGTCGGTGTGATGACGGTCGTGAGAACAGGGTCTAGAGTCAAACTGTGCTAACAATCCAGGCTCTGTTTTGTGTTATCTCTGTGATCTAAGGCAAGGTCAAAGGAAACACAGAACATTATGTTAGGATGAGTGTAGGGACTCCAGAGGCCCAAACGTGGCCCCCAGCCAAGCTGAGAAGACATGGAGGGTTTCTGAAGAAGGTAATTTCTCAACGAGCATTGGAAGAACCAAAAGTACACAAAAGCACATCTCTGAACTTCTCCCTTCCTCCATCCAATCCATTGACGGGTCTTGTCGTTTCTAACTTCAAAATACAAGCAAAGTCTGTTCACTTTATAGCCGTCTTAGATTTTCTTCTTTTTTTTTTTTTTTAAGATTTTATTTATTTACTTGACAGATACAGTGAACAGCAAGAGAGGGAACACAAACAGGGGGAGTGGGAGAAGCAGGCTTCCCGCTGAGCAAGGAGCCCGATTCAGGGCTTGATCCCAGGACACTGGGATCATGGCCTGAGCTGAAGACCGACGCTTATTGGCTGAGCCACCCAGACTCCCCCCATTCTAGATTTCTGTGGCAGCCTTCTAGCTAGTCCTTAAGCCCTCTAGCTCCAAATATACTCTCTACCCTGCCGCTGGTGTGACCTTTTAATAAAGTAAATCAGACCATGTCATTCTGCTCCTCAAGACCAAAGGTAGGCACATTTTCTTTGAAGGGTCAGAGAGTAAATAGGTTTGGCTTTGCGGGTCGTCTGGTCTGTGACCCGACAACAGAATTCTGTCATTGTAGTGAAAAGCAGCCACAGACAATAGTAATCAAATGGGCATGGATGTGTTCCAATAAAACTTTATTTACAAAAACAGACAACAGGCCAGATTTGGTCCATGGGCCATAGTTTGCTGAACCTTGCTGAAGATCCTCCAACACCCAGGGTTTCCTATAGAAACTGGCCTTAAGACGAAATGTGAAAATAAACAGTTTATATGGAAATGAATCCAAGAAACACCAAGAGGGAAGTGGGGAAGGGAAACTGGAGAGGAAAGGACGTCGATGAGATAAAGAGGCTTTAAGAACAATGACCACCATGAGCAATGGACCCGATCTCACTGGGAATTCTGAGAGATAGAGCAGAACATTCTTGAGTTATCCTGCCTACTGAGGAGGGTGCTGGGGTATTTATATACCCCCTTTGCTCAGTTATTAGCAGAAGGCTGCTGAGGGGGTCAGGGGGAGGCCTAACTCCCCAACACATCCACCCTGCCCCAAGGTTGGAAGAAGTAGGCTTCCATGGCCAGAGAACACCCCAGGACATTGAGTCACATGGACGGAATTGGGCACAGATATGAACGACGCTCAGGGAACACGGGCAGTCTTGCCATAGCCCATCTCACCGAGAATAAAATCCAAACTCCTCCCCAGACCCACCGGTCTGTTTTCTGGCTGCTCCCCGGACCTCATCTTCTTCTTGGGCACCCAGGTCCAGCGACACTGCCCTCCAACAGTGTCTAAAAGATGCCATGCTGTTTCCTTGGGCAGGAGGACACCACCTTGCTGGGCTTCATATCCCCGGTATCTCAGCTTTGCTACTATAACCTCTGAAAGGTGCTCCGTGAGCCCCCACACAGAGCCTCCTGTTTTTGCCCCAGAGCCCAGATCAGGAGCTGCCGTTGTGTTCATTTTCACATCTGCATAATGTCAGTTTCCCCCGCGGGCCGCATGTGAGGACAGAAATGAAGCATGTGTCTTGCTCACGTATACCCAGTCCGAGGTTGTAGTGCCTGGCACACACTGAGGGTCCCAAAAATATTTGTTAAGTAAATGAATACTGTTTCTCTGAAGACCCGGGAACACTCCCCATCACTCTCTCTGAAACGCTCCTTACCTTACTGACCCCTGTCCGCTCACTGCCGGAACCTTCCACGATCCATCTCTTCTGTTCCAGTGTAGTGAAGCGATTCTTAAGGATTTCATAGCATCAAAGACCATAATCTAGATCTTAGCACATACCATTGATCAGTCCTAGCTTGCTGGACAGCCCAGGACCTCAACGAGCTGCCCCCGAGCTATCGAATGTGGTCTCAGTGAGGAACGAAAAGAGGAGGGAGTCAGGAGTGAGAGGTTTCACCCAGCGCAGCCGGAGCGAAGAGGCTGAGTGTTTGCTCTAAAGCCAATGGACCCAAGGCAGAACCTCGCAAGTCCAAGGGCAAAATCCCAACACGGGCAAGACCTAAGCAGGGCAAGACACAGCTCCCAAGGTAAAAGGGCTCAGGCTGGATGAACCGAAGTCCTTTGAGAGTCCCAAATGCATCCAACTTGTCATCTTGCACTGCACATCTGAGTGCACAGTCAACAAGCCGAGCGTCTAAGACACCACAGTCGGGGCGCCTGGCTGGCTCTGCCAGGGAGCGCGTGCCTCTTGATCCTCGGGGCTGTGAGTTCAAACCCCATGCTGGGTGTAGAGATGACTTAAGAATAAAATCTTAAAAAAATAAAATAATAAAATTAAAAATAAATAAAAACACGACAGTCCTATTCATTTTACCAAGTGCCTTATTGTCTTTTCAAAATTAAAGAATGAAGATGACAGATTAGCCAAAAAAAAAAAAAAAAAGATGAAGGAGTATACCTTTTGGGTATGAAAATATACTATAAAGCCAGCATAATTTTCAAATGCTGACTGGTACAGGGGTGAGCAAATAACTCAATGAAAAACAAAATAATACCCAGGATTATGTTAAATGTTTAAATAAGAATTCAACGTACTATAAAAGCAGAATTTCTAATGTGTAAGGGGAAAAGTACATTAATAACAAATAAAACAGCACACAGATAATTGGTGAGCTTTTCAGAAAAACAAGCAAGTTAAACAACTATCTCACACTATTTTTTAAATTATATTTCAGAAGAAGGAAAGAACTAAATCAAGAAATGAAATCACAAAACTAGAGGAAAATACAAGTCGATACTTATCTGATATCAGGCAGGGAAGTTATTTCGAAGTACAAATGCTAAGGAAGAAATTATAGAAACTAAAATTCCAGGAGTAAGAAAAAAACCCACCATATTTGTAATGAAAAGTCACAAATTAGGGGGAAATTATTGTGTTAACATATGGTTAATGGTCACTGGCATAATTAATGATATAAAGAGCATTTGTATGTCTCTAAGAAAATAAATATCGAACTAGAAAAACTGTGGTAAAATTCATGAACCAACAGCATGCAAATAAAAACTATAAATTCTCAATGAACACTTAAAATAATACCAAGTAACAGTAATAACTAGAGAGACATGTTAAAACAAGGAGAAATCGGGACGCCTGGGTGGCTCAGTGGTTTAAGCCGCTGCCTTCAGCTCGGGTCATGATCTCAGGGTCCTGGGATCGAGTCCCGCATCGGGCTCTCTGCTAGGCAGGGAGCCTGCTTCCCTCTCACTCTCTCTGCCTGCCTCTCTGCCTACTTATGATCTCTCTCTGTCAAATAAATAAATAAATAAAATTAAAAAAAAAAAAAACAAAACAAGGAGAAATCATTTGCACTTACTCAGTTGACAAAAATAAAACATAATGTCTCCATTATTGGAGAGAGGTCAAGGAAGAGACATCCACACACATAGCTGCTGGGAGCAAAATGGATAGGAACTGTCCAGAAAATGATTAAGCAGTATTTGTCAGTTTCTCTAAAATGTGCATGTCCTTTGATTAATTATTCTTCTAGAGAATTTTCCTCTGAAAATAAGTGAAGATGTGCACTGAGGTTTATTTAATAAGAATATCCAATCATAACATTGATTATAATTGTGAAAAATTAGAAAGAACCTAAGCGTCCCCAAAATAGGAGATGGAATTAAATGAATTATGGTACATCTCTGTGGTAGAAAAATCATGAAAATCTGTGTGCTTAAAAAACAGCTACAGGTGTTTATTTAAAATTTTTTTTAATTAAAAAAAAAAAACACAGCCACAGGTTCAGTATGGAAGCTTAGAAGTCACCCCTCTGTCCCACCAACAAGCAAAAAGATGAACAGACTGAAAAATCAACAACTCTGCTTGGATCCAGAGGAGAGGGCACAAGGCCAATCTCTACCCTCAAGACTGGAGGGACAGATGAAGGTACAGGGAATAGAGACCTAACAGAGAGGATACTCGGGTCAGAGACCACCGTGGGAACCAGCATCGGGTTAAGAATACTGAACTGGAATGGACAACTTTCTGGAGGTTCAGTGCAGACAAGCCTGAGATTTAAAAACGCTGGGGGCACCCAGTCATGGAGGGGGTCCTCACAATATTGTGAGATTTACCTCCAGGAGCTTGATTGGATCCCCACAGTAAATATCAGAGAAAAGGCTTTGACTTTCTGCAGAGGGAATGGAGAAAAGAACCATTTACAAATACACCAGAGCACTCTGTTCTTCTTAACAAGGCCTGCCCTCAGAAGGAACTGGTTAACCAGAGCCTAACCTGCTGGGCTATGGTCAGAACCTAACGGACCTGACCAAGAGACACGTCCACCCTCCAGGCTGCCCAAGCTTTCCTGTCCCACCTACGGGGGTCGGGGAACTCTGAGAAATTCTCATGAAGTTCACAGCCCAAAGGCACAGGCTCAGCAAAAGACTGAGACCTAACAGTGGGACTATAGCACAATTCCCCCCTCCACACAACTCAACTACCACATTCCTAACGCCCTATTTACAGTGGTCCTTTTCACACAGTACACCATGTCTGGCCATTGAGGAAAAATTATAAGGCATCTCAAAAGGCAAACACATTTTGAAAGGACAGAGCGAGCTTCAGAACAGATAGAGCAGGGATGTCGAAACTATCAGACTGAGAATTTAAAACAACTCTAATTAATCTGCTGAGGGTTCTAATGGGTAAAGTGGACAGCATGCAGGAACACATGGACGATGGAAGCAGAAAGATGGAAATCCTCAGAAAGAACACCCACTCAAAATGCTTGAGATTAAAAAAAAATACTGTAACTCAAATGAAGAGTGTCTTTGATGGGCTTATTGGTAGACGGGACACGGCTGAGGACAAAATCTCTGAGCTGGAGAATATATCAATAGAATCCTGAAAAACTGAAAAGCAAAGAAACAAAGGCTGAAGAAAGAAAAAACAGACTATCTTAGGACTGTGAGATAACTACAAAAGCCATAACATACATGTGATGGGAATAAAGAAGAAGAAGAAAGAGAGGAAAGAAAAGAGGAAAGAATTGAAACCATAAGGACTGAGAATTTTCTCAAATTAATGCCGGATACCAAATTACAGATCCAGGAAGTCTAAGAAAAAGGATAAATGCCAAAAACAAAACAAAAACTAGGCATGTTATCTTCAAACTATAAAAAAATCAAAGATAAAGAAAAAATAATAATGAAGGAAGCCAGAGGGGAAAAAACATTTTCTCTCAAAGTGAACAAAGAATTGCTTCTAACTTCCCTTCAAAAACTATGCAAGCAAGAAGAGTGAATATTTAAAGTGTTGAGAGGAAAAATCCACCAACCTAGAATTCTGTACAATGATAAATTATCCTTCAGAGTGGAAGAGAAATAAAGATTTCCTCAGACAAACACACACTGAGGGAATTCATTGTCCATGGAACTGCCTTGCAAAAATGTTAAAAGAAGCTCTTTAGAGAGAAGGAAAATAATATAGGTCAGAAACTCAGATCCACAAAAAGAAAGGAAGAACATCAGAGAAGGAGTAAGCAAAGGTAAAATTAAAACTTTTGTCTTCCTTTTTAATGATTTAGCAGATGGGCTTATTCAAAATAATAATACTCAAAATATATTTGATTATGTATGCTCATCTACTATCACACACACGTGTATGTGTCTGTATATCAGAGAAACAAATGACAGTCATGATCAAGGAATGCGAGGGAGGAATCACGGTTTTCTTTTTATTATAAGACATACCAATCATGAAGTAGTGTAGTGTTACTTGAAAGTGGACTTGGATTATTTGCAATGGATACTGCAAACTCTGGGGGGACCATTTTAAAAAGTAAAGAATAATAACTAACATACTGGGGCGCCTGGGTGGCTCAGTGGGTTAAAGCCTCTGCCTTCGACTCAGGTCATGATCCCAAGGTCCTGGGATCAAGCCCCGCATCAGGCTCTCTGCTTTGCAGGGAGCCTGTCTCCCCCCCTCTCTCTGCCTGCCTCTCTGCCTACTTGTGATCTCTGTCTGTCAAATAAATAAAATCTTTAAAAAAATAAAATAAAATAACTGACATACTAAGAAAGTTGAGAAAATGGAATCATATAAAATACTCAAAATAAGACCACAAAAGTAAGAAAAAGAGTAAAAGACAAAAATTGGAGTGAAGAACAGGGCAGCAAATAGAAAACAGTAACATATGGTGAATATCAATCCAAAATTATCAATAATCACTTTGCATGTCAGTGGTCTAAATACACCAAATAAAAGAATTTGTCAGGGTGAATCCAAAAACATGACCCAACCCTGTGTTGTCTGTAAGAAACCTACCTTAAATATAAAGACATCTGTAGATTAAAAAGAAGTGGGTAAAGAAAAATACACCATGCTAACACTAACCCAAAGAAACCAAGAGTGGTTATATTAATTTCAGACAGAGCAGACTTCAAAGTAAAGAAAGTTATGGCGGGGGGGGGGGGGGGCAGCGGCGCAGGGTGCAGAAAGGCATTAATGATAAAAGGATTGATTCTCCAATTGACAACAATTCTTAACATGTATGCACCAGGGCGCCTGGGTGCCTCAGTGGTTTAAAGCCTCTGCTTTGGCTCAGGTCATGATCCCAGAGTCCTGGAATCAAGCCCCACATTGGGCTCTCTGCTCAGCGGGGAGTCTGCTTCCTCCTCTCTCTCTCTCTCTCTCTCTCTCTCTGCCTGCCTCTCTGCCTACTTGTGATCTCTGTTTGTCAAATAAATAAATTCTTAAAAAAAAAAAAATCCATGTATGCACCAAGCAACAGAGCATCAAATTTCATGAGATAAAACTGATAGAAATGCAAGGAGAAATAGATGAATAGATGAATCTACTATTAGAGCTGGAAACTTCAACACCTCTCGGTCTCAGAAATGGAGATCAAGCAGACAGAAAATTAGTAAGAACACAGTCAAACTCAACCACACAATCAGTCAACTGAATACAGTTGACCTCTGTAGACTACTTCTCCAATAACAGCAGAATCTTTATTTTTACCAAACTCACGTGGAGCATTAGTCAAGATAGACCACATTCTGGGACATAAAACATATCTCACCAAGTTTAGAAGAATAGAAATCATGCAATGCCTGCTCTAGAACTTAAATAGAATTAAACAAGAACCTGCTAACAGAAAGATTTCTAAAAAGTCCCAAAAAATGTGCAGATTAAACAACACACTTCTAAATACCACATAGGTCAAAAAGCAAATCTCAAGAGAAATTTTAAAACATTTTGAACTAAATGAAAATGAAAACACAACTCATCAAAATTTGTGAGAGACAGTGAAAGCAGGGAAATGTATAGCATTGAATGAATATATTAGAAAAGAAGAAAGACCTAAAGTCAATAATCTAAACTAACAAATAAGTAGAAAAAGAGTGACTAAATATGAAGTAAGCAGAAGAAAAGAAATGATAAGTTAAATAAGAATTAAAACAGGGGCGCCTGGGTGGCTCAGTGGGTTAAAGCCTCTGCCTTCGGCTCAGGTCATGATCCCAGGGTCCTGGGATCGAGCCCCGCATCCGGCTCTCTGCTTGGCAGGGAGCCTGCTTCCTCCTCTCTCTCTCTCTCTGCCTGCCTCTCTCCCTACTTGTGATCTCTATCTGTCAAATAAATAAATAAAATCTTAAAAATAAAATAAAATCTTTAAAAAAAAAAAAGAATTAAAACAGAAATGAGTGGAAATTAAAAACAGAAAAATCAATAAAGAAAATAAATAAAGCCAAAAGCTGAAAAGATAGTAAATTTGATATGCCTCTAGTTTACCAAGAAAATAAAGGAGATACAAATTATTAATATCAGAAATAAGAAAGTAAACATCATTGCAGATCCCATGGACATAAAAAGGATAACAGAATACAATTTTTAAAAAAGAATAAAATTAACAATTGTATGTCCACAAATTTGATACCTAGATGGAATGTGCCAATTTTTTTCTTTCAATTCTTTGAAAGACAAAATCTGCCAAATTTCACACAAAAAGAAACAGATTATCTAAATAGACCTCTACCTACTAAAGAAATTGAATTAATAATTAATAACATTCCAAAACAGAAAGTACAGGGCCCAGATGGATTGACTGGTGAACATTTAAGGAATTTAAGGAAAAAATCATACCAATTCTCTACAATCTCTTTGAAGGAATAGAAGCAGAGGGAATACTTCCTTACTCATTCTATGAGGCCAGCATTACCTTGACACCAAAATTCGACAAAGATATTTTTTAAAAACTATAGATCAGTGTCTCTCATAAATATTTATGTGAAAATCTTCAACAAAATCTTAGGAAATCATATCCAAAAATGTGTAAAATGGATTATACATCATGACCAAGTGGGATTTAACCTAGGTATGGGAGACCCGTTCAATATTTAAAAATTAATTAATGTCAAGCTAAAAAAGAAAAATCACATGTCCATACCACAGATTCAGAGAAAGCTTTTGATAAAATCTAACACCTAGTCATGATAAATACTCTCAGTAAACTAGGAATAGAAGGGAATGTTCTCAACTTGATAAAGACTATCTACAAAAACTTACAAGTGACATCATGCTTAACGGTGACAACCTTGAAGCTTTCTCACTCAGATCAGGTACAAGGCAAGAATGACTCCTTTCACCATCATTCTGAAAGTCCTTATAAGGCAAGAAATGGAAATAAAATGTTTACAGATTGTGAAAGAAGACACAAAACTGTAGTTGTTTTACAGATGACATGATTGTCTATGTAAAAAATCTGAAAGAATTAAAAAAAAAAAAAACACCTCTTGGACTAGTAAATGATTATAGCCAGGTTGAAGGATCCAAGGTTAATAAAGAAAAGTTAATGACTTTCCTGTACACCAACAACAATCAGGTGGAATTTGAAATTAAAAACACCATACCATTTATATCAGCATACCCCAAAATGGAATACTTAGGTATAAATGTAACAAAATATGTACAAGATCTACTTAAAGAAAACTCTAAAACTCTCCTTAAAGACATTGAAGAAAAACTTAAAAAATAGAGAGATAGTCCATGTTCATGAATGGGACGACTCAATATTTTTATTTATTTATTTTTTTCAGCGTAACAGTATTCATTGTTTTTACACAACACCCAGTGCTCCATGCAATACGTGCCGTCCCTATTACCCACCACCTGGTTCCCCCAACCTCCCACCCCCGCCCCTTCAAAACCCTAAGGTTGTTTTTCAGACTCCATAGTGTCTCATGGTTCGCCTCCCCCTCCAATTTCCCTCAACTTCCTTCTCCTCTCCATCTCCCAATGTCCTCCATCTGAATCAGGCTCCCTGCTCAGCGGGAAACCTTCTTCTCCCTCTCCCACTCCCCCTGCTCATGTCCCCTCTCTTGCTGTGTCTCTCTCTGTCAAATAAATAAATAAAACCTTTTAAAAAAAATGGTACTGGAACAAGCAAACACCCACATGGGGAAAAGGGAATCTACACAGACTTTACACCCTTCCTGAAAATTAGCTCAAGATGGAACATATATCTAAATGAAAAATGCAAAATTATAAAATTTCCAGGAGATAACATAGGGGAAAAACTTGGTCACGTTGGGTATGGTGGTACTTTTTAGAGACAACACCAAAGACATGATCCATGAAAGAAATAATTGATTAAGTTGGACTTCACTACAATTGAAAACTGCTCTACAAAGACAATATTAAGAGAATTAGAAGGCAAGTCACAGTCTGTGAAAAATATTTGCAAAAGACACATCTAATAAAGGACTGTTGCCAAAATATACAAAGAACTCTTAAAACTCAGCAATAAGAAAACAACTGCATAAAAAAAAAAAAAATGGGCCAAAGACCTTAAGATACACTTCACTAAAGAAAATATACAGCTGGCAAGTAAGCATATGAAAAGATGCTAACATCATCTGTCATCATTCCAAATTAAAACAACAAAATACCACTACACACCTATTAGAATAGCCAGGATCTGGAACACTGACAATACCAGTGCGGGCGAGGATATGGAGCACAAGAAACTCTCCTACGTTGCTGGTGGGAATGCAAAAGAGTAGAGCCATTCTGGAAGACAGTTCGGCAGTTTCTTACAAAACTAAACATACTTTATACCATATGATCCAGGAATCACGCTTCTTGGTATTTACCCAAAGGAGTTGAAAACTTTCATCCGCACGAAAACGTCTAGATGGATGTTTATAAACGTCTACGTGATTGCCAGAACTTGGAAGCAACCAAAATGTCCTTCAGTAGATGAATGGAAACTGTGGTTCCTCCAGACAATGGAATAGTATTCAGCACTAGAAAGAAACAAGCTATCAAGCCACGAAAAGGCATGGAGGAATCTTAAATGCATATAACTCAGTGAAAGACACTCATCGGAAAAAGCTCTAGGCACGCTTCACATCAGTGACATGATCATAACTCCATGTTGTCTCTTGGAGCTCCCCAGACCAAAAAATTTACTATCTGGCCTTTTACCAAAAATGTTTGCTGACTCCTATTATACAACCATGAGATAGTGGACTCCTGACAGCAAATTCACCATTTAGCCCCAATTTCTAAGACAGCATGTCGTGGCTTACATATCACAGATATTTAAGATAATACGGACTGAAGAGAACCCAGGAGTGCATGAATGAGTCCTAGCTAATACCTTAACGTGTACAGTGGTGCTTACCTAGTGAGTAAGCCGTGAAGCTGAGAAGTGTGCCAACCCTCACAACGATCCCAGCAGGGACCCACTCACACCCCACTCTACGGTTCAGAAGACGCACGGTGCCCCAAATCACAGACCACTTGACATGATAGACCTAGAATTCAGATCTAAGTTTGGGAGGTGGGAAAGCCACACTCTTGTAAGCGCCTAGCACAAGGTCAGGCAAATGGCAGGCCCTTTAAAAATAATGGTTTCTTCACCATAAAATAATCACTGGGCCTAAGATCTGTGGTAGGGGCAGCAAGTGTCCAGGACTTCTAAGAGCCAGTGGGGAGGTCTGGAGAGCTGCGGGTTGGGCAATAAATGAGAGGTTTCTCCACCAAAGCAAATGTGGCAGGCAAAGATCTTTGAAATATGAACTAGTGTCTCGTTTTCCCCCTAAGTCATCCAGTCCCCCTTTGGTCTGCTTCCCAGGCTCCAGCACTAAGCTCTTCCTGCCCCGAGGGAAATGGAAAGAATTTGGGAAAACACAAGATGTTCTAAGATGGAAGAGCATGTTTCCTGCACCCCCAGCCTCGCCTGCCCGTCCCTGTCCCTTGACTGATTGCTTTCAAAGGCTCCCTACGTTCCTGGGATCAGTCCCTCCGCCTCAGCTAGCCTGAGATCCTGCCTGGCCTGGCTCCTCCCATTCCGGGACACTTGTCTCCTCTAGCACATTTGATGTTCCAGCCAAATCGGAGTCCCGTCCATGTCGTCACCCTCCAGGTGCTCTCCGGCCTCAGTATCTTTGCACGTGAGGTCGTCCTACCTTCTTCTCTACCTTCAGTCTAGGAAGAGACCTGCTCTCTGGTCGCACCTGAACTACCCTCTTCTACTTGGGGTGATCGTGCTGCCTGCTCGCCAACCACCCCCACCAGAGGGGAGGGCTCCAGCGGGCAGTCTTTCCCCTGCTGCCTCCCCGGCATCATGGCCCATGGCCATGGCATGGTGGGTGCTCAGGGAAGGTGTGTTTCACACCGGTAACAAAGGCCCTGGGCTGGTCTCCTTCCGCGTGTTCTTGGATTTACTCTTCACTGCATTATAGACAGGAAAAGTGTGTGGCGCCCAGGTAGAGATGAAGACACACACAGAAGGGTTGAACAACACCTTCGCAGTCACATGGTGGTGTGACGTGAACTGGAGAGCCCAGCCTGATCTCAGAGCCCGAACCACTGTGTTTGCTCATCTCAGCTTGCTTCTGGGTCTATGCCTTCTTCGGCACATTTGCTCCCCTAGTCACAGCCATGTGCAGGTATGGGGGTGAGAGAATATGGTGTGATGTGATATGATATGTATGATATATGATATGACATAAAAATATACAGTCTATACGTATTAATAATGCTATATCATCTTGAACATGTCTTCCCGATGACACACATTAACACGTACCTATGATCAAGCACTTACTCTGCATCAGGTAGTTGACAGAAATTACCTTTCTTAATCTTTACATTTGCCCTAAAATAAGGATTCTCAACAGGGTGATACCACTCCCAAGTGGGCAAGAACTGATCCTGCGCGAGTGAAACATTTTAGTTATTACAATGCTTTCCGGTCCTCCAAAGCGCCACAGTATACAAATAGATACGCTGTACGTCTGTGACGCTCAAATGTCATGGGGAGGGAGACCATTAGGGGAAAAAAAGTCTAAAAAATTTCTTCAAGGGGGCAATTTTTTAAAAAAGTTTGAGTAGCACTGCCCTAAAATGTAAATGTTCTTGTTCACCCCATAGTGCAGGATCGGAGAGGTGAGCTCACTTGTCCAGAGTCACACAGCTAATCATTTGTAGAGCAAAAATGCCAAGCTGAGTCTGTGTAATGCCAAAAGCTACGCCCCCAGATGACCTCGGAAAGCCGTCTCCAGCCATTAGGGCGGAGTTGGCGGTAGGAAGGTTCTCTAAAGTGCGGTCCTCAAATCGGTGGCAACCGCAGAACCTGGGAACGTGTCGGCTCGGGCCCTGTCCCAGACCTGAGGCCTGAGCATCTGCCTCGTGCCCAGAGGACAGTCTGCACATGCATCTGTTAAGGGCTCTGGGATTCCCAAGGTCACAGGTAAATGACCTTCCTCTACCCTGAACAGCAAAGAGGCAAAGGAACCTCCAGTTGTCCCAGAGCTGTGGTCCCCGGGGCCCAATCCAAAACTCAGACTAATTATACTTAAGGGTGTTCTGTGACTTGCTAGATTCCTGAAAAAGAAAGAAAGATGAAGTTCTCTTTCAGGTTTTCAGGGTAGATAATGTCAAATATTTACAGAGCAAACATCATTCTAGAGGCGTTCCCTTCTCTTCCGCTGATTAGGGCATGCCAATCACACCGGGACGAGAGGGCCTGTCAGCTGCTCTCAGTAGAAGCACCTGTCATCGCGGCTGAACTGTGCGCGCCCGCAATGCCAGGGACGTAGGGAGAAAGTTCTGAAGGCAGGCCGGTGGAAGGCAGGGCTCCGGGGATGCACAGGACCCACCTTGGTGGGATGGGGCAGCTTGAGGCTGGCCCCTCAGTGAAGCCGCCAACCAAAGGTGGGAGAGAGGCATTCAGGGTGGAGAAGACTAGAGCTCCCTCATAAATCAAGGTTCAAAAACCCAAGCATGTGTTAAGTCAGTTAAGCGTCCGCCTTCTGCTCAGGTCGTGATCCCAGGGTCCTGGGATCAAACCCCATATCGGGCTCCCTGCTCAGCAGGAGGTCCACTTCTCCTTCTCCCTCTGCCTCTGCCCCGGTTCGTGTTCCCTCTCACTCACTCTGTCTCTCAAATAAATAAATAAAATCTTGAAAAAAATAAATAAAAGAACCATCTGCAGGGCTTGACAAAACACAGGTGACTGGCCCTGCCCTGGGGTTCTCAGATAAATATATCTGTTCAACAAATGAATTTGTGGATTATTTATTGAAATATTAATTCATCTTGTTCAGCCTGAGATATAGAAATGACCGAAGATATTTCCATTGCCCACATCCTCTGAAAGCAGCCTGGGTCTCAGCGTCCTTTCCAGGGGGGCCTGAGAATTTGCGTGTCTTCCCAGCTCCCAGGTGAGGAAGAATTTCCCAGGAAGGAAGGAAGAACCTAGGAGAAAGCTCATAAAGTCAGCATGATTGGACTAAATCATACTCTCTAAATTAAATAGGGCTTCATTTAGCTATGTAGAACCAATATACACATCCTATTACACTAATCTATTGTGTACCTTACAAAACATCCCCAAACCCTTAAAGCATGTTATACATACATATACATGTATATATATGCACACTTAAATATAATATCAGTATGTTTCTACTCCCCGCCATAGAGCTCTTGCTCACCCCTCTTTGGAGACCATTGGGAGCAACAGTTGAGTTTCTTGGGAGACTCTGCCCATCACTTGGCTTAAACCCCCCCATTTATCTTCATAACAGCAGTTGGGATCATTCTCCCATTTTACAGAGGAGAAAGCTGAGGTCCAGAGAGGGAAGAAAGCTGCCCACAGTCATGAGACTTGCAGGTTGCTGCCTCCGTGTTGGAGCCTATGTCTGACGGGGTTGGCGGGGCTCTTAACCACCAACCACCCAGGGTTTCCATATACAGGGGGGTCAATGCAAGGGCCCTTCCAAGATGAAGGTCCATTTGCAGATGATTCCAATCAGTCTGAGCCCTGAGGGGTTCCCTTTAGCACCTACTAAATACGCGGTCCTGTGACAACCTTTAGGGACACAAGGATACCTGAGACTTGATCTCTGCCCTTGAGAATTTCATCTGCATACAAATAGATCATTTCATTATCATCACTAATCATGTTTTAAGTACGAGGACCAAGGTATGCAGAGTAGGCTGAGCAGAGAGGAGGGGCAATTTCAAGCTTTGTGTGCACCCTTCTTCTTTCTTTCTCATTCCTGACACCTCCTTCTCTCACTTTGACTCCCAAGGGTTGCTTCATTTCTCCTCTTACCACCTCCTGGTCTGACGTGACAAGGCAGCCAGGGTGATCCTTTCAAAACAGAGGAGTAGATCATACTCAAAACCCTCCAGTGGCTCCATCTCACTCAAAGTGAAATCCCGAGACCTCAGCACAGGCTACTTGAGCCCACCCTCGGTGTCCACATCACCTCCCACCCACCCTGCACTTCTATTCTCTAGCCATTCAAGGCTCCTTGCCCCTCCTTTCTCACACACAAGTCATCCCACCACAGAGCCTTTGCACTAGCTGTTCCTTCTGCCTAGAACACTCTTTCCCCAGGATGTGGCTGATTCCAACACTTCACTTATGTCTCTGCTTAACTGCTACCTTGTCCATGATGCCTTCCCCCGCTATCCTCTTAACCCAGCTGAAATTTCTCTTCACAGGACACTTGATATATTATATAGTTATTGGTTTACATCAGTAGTTTATAAATGGGCAGTAGTTTATAATTTGTCCCCAAGGAGACATTATGAGATGTTTTTATGGTCAGAACCAGGGGTCTTCTGACTAGCCTCTGATGCACAGAGGCCAGGGGTGCCACTAAACATCCTACAGTACACAGGGGACCCCTGCAGCAGAGAACGATCCAGCCTCAAATGTCAGTAGTGCTGAGGTTGATAACTATCATTTACATGTTGATTGTCTACATGTGGTTGGGGACTGTGCTTGCCACATAGTGGATGCTCAGGAAGTATTTGTTGTATGTATGGATAGGTGGGTGGATGGATGGATGGATGGATGGATGGATAGGTAGATGGATGGAAGGATAGGTAGATGGATGGATGGGTAGGTAGGTGGGTGGATGGATAGGTGGATGGGTGGGTGGATGGATGGATGGATGGATGGATAGGTAGATGGATGGAAGTTTAAGTAGATGAATGAATGGGTCAGTAGGTGGGTGGATGGATGGATGGATGGATGGATGGATGGGTGGATGGATGGAGGGATGGATAGGTAGATGGATGGAAGGATAGGTAGATGGATGGATGGGTAGGTAGGTGGGTGGATGGATAGGTGGATGGGTGGGTGGATGGATGGATGGATGGATGGATAGGTAGATGGATGGAAGTTTAAGTAGATGAATGGATGGGTCAGTAGGTGGGTGGATGGATGGATGGATGGATGGATGGATGGATGGATGGATGGGTGGATGGATGGAGGGATGGATAGGTAGATGGATGGAAGGATAGGCAGATGGATGGATGGGTCGGTAGGGTGGATGGACGGATGGATGGATGGATGGATAAATGAACAGTGGCTCAGTTTGAGAGCTCAGAAAAATTATTACTAATCTCTCACCTCCTCACCTTCAGCTTCTATCTATCCTTCAGATCTCAGCTTTTATGAACCTTCTTTGATTCACTTACACACACACACACACACACACACACACACACACATGCATGGTAAGGTTCTCCTGAGTGTGCCTCTGACAGCACTTCTGCTTTCCCTAGCAGCACAGATCCAGCAGGTCATAATTATTTGTTTGATTGTCTGCCCCATGCCGTCTTCCCGATTCAACTATAAATTCAACAAGAGAGTTTTGTCTGCCTGTCCACCAGTTAACCCCCAAAATGCCTGGCAGAGTAACCACTCCCTACACTTATTGAATAAATGAAGATAATTTAGGGAAGAGAGCCTTGAAATATGGCAATAAATATATCTATTCAACAAATGAATTTGTGGATTATTTATTGAAATATTAATTTATCTTGTTCAGCCCAAGATATAGAAATGACAGAAGATATTCCACATCCTCTGAAAGCAGCCTGGATCTCAGTGTCTCTTTTCCCCAGGGAAGAATGAATAGGCCCTTGTTTCCAAATACCAAAATGCTAGAAGGATCTTGATTATCCAAAGAGAGAACCTTCAAGGTTTGGAGGTGGAAAGCAAGGCATCAGTGGCCCAGTCCTAGGAACCAAGGGTTGGAAGACAGATGGAGGACTGAACAAATCCATCATTTCCCACCCAACACTCCCAAAGGGAGCTGACCTAGTAGAGGTTCCACTATGGAAACTTACACTCTTCTATAGCTGGTTGAAAGGTGCCATGCCTTGACCACTTCAGCGAAGAAATCTAACTTAGAATTGGTGAACCACCTGGCTTTGAAGAAGTAAAAATACTTTGGACAGCAAGTATCTCAGTTTAGTCACAATGTCTTCAAGACCAGAGGCCCATTTCCATGGTTTTCTAGAGCCTTGAAGTTTTGCTTAACTCTAGGAAGGGGAAAAAACCCCAAGTAGAACAGAGTAGAAACATCCCAAACCGTAGAGCAAACAACACCCAACAGAGATAACATGCAAGCCACACAGGTATAAGGTTAAATTTTCTAGTAGCCACGTTTCATAAATAAACAGGCAAAAATAAATTTAATAATATATTTCATGTAACCCAGTATATCCAAAATACTATTTCAACATGGAATCAGTATACAAAATGTATTGATAAATATTTTGCACTATTTTTTTCTCATTGTAAGTCTACAAAATCCAGTATGTATTGTTCACTCATGGCACATCTCAGGTTGGACCAGCCATCTTTCCCATTGTCATTAGCCACCTGCGGCTGGTGACTACTATACCAGATGGCTCAGTTTTATTGGGTAGGAACTTGTAAGAGACCCTGGAGTCTTTGTTTTTTATGGTGTAGCATCCATTTGCCCCTTACTCTAATCATTGTTGCCAAATTTGGGGAGGTTAACTCTCCAAATCAGTAACGTATCATTGGTTGTTAGGTTGAGTTACTGTCCCCAATACAGATATGTTGAAGTCCTAACCCCCAGTATTTGCAAACGCAGTCTCACTTAGAAATAGGGTCTGTGCAGACGTAATCAGTTTAAGATGAGGGGGGCCCTAATCCAATCTGACTTGTACCCTTATAAGGAAAGGGCAACTTGGACAAAGACATGGACGGACAAAGGAAATATAATGTGAAGAGACACGGAGGGATGGCCATCTATAAGCCATCTGATGCCTGAGGCGACCAGAAGCTAGGACACAGGCCAGGACCAGATCTTTCTCAAGAGCCTTCAGAGGGAGGATGGACGTGCTGACATCTTGATTTTGGACTTCTGGCTTCTGGCACCAGGAGAAAATACTTCCTGATGTACAGAACCACCCAGTCTATAGTACTTGCGATGGTCGCCCTAGGAAACTCATATCCCACAAAACAAATTGTCTCAAAATTTAGTACCTTAAAACAACAAACATGTATGATCTCACAATTTCAGGGGCACAGGAATCCTGGCATGACTTAGCTGGGTCCTCTGGCTCAGGGTCTGTCACAGATATAGCCACCAAAATGTCAGCCAGAGTCTTGGTCTCTTCTCAAAGTTGAGATGGGGAAGTATCTACTTCCAGGTCAACTCAGTGGTGGGGGCGGGATTAGCTCCTCATAAGCCATGGCACTGAGGGCCTCGGCTCCTCATTGGCTCTTGGCTGGAGGTCTCTGTCAGTTCACAGCCACCTGGTGTGGTCTTTAGTGTGGCTCACACGTGACGGCTGTTTCACCAGGAAACAAGAGATCGCAATGAGACAGGAGCCAGGCTTCTACGACAAATATGAAAGGGATGTCGTCTCACTTTTGCCTCATTCTCTTCTTCAGAAACAAGCCATTAAGTCCAGCCACATTCAAGGGGAGGGGATCACAAAAAGACTTGAACACTAGAACGTACGGGTCAATGGGGCCATCTCAGAGGCTGCCAACCACATTCTTCCAGACTGTGCCAAGGGACAAGCAGGGGTGCAGGCCTCTCACACTCTTTCTCATTCAGGTGAGACTCAATTTACTCCTACTCCCTGAGATTCCAGAGCTCGACCTGTTTCCTGTCCTCTCCCAACCCAGTCCTTCAGCTGGTCATATGTCAGCTACTCTCTGTATTTCAAAATTGAAGAGTCTATTTTGTTTCTTGCTTCCCATCAAACTCTGATAAAGGGTAGGACAAATTTGCCTAGTTAGAAAAGTAATAAATTATCAAGCTTGATGCCAAGTATTATAAAGCAAATGCCCACCTGCTTAAAAAGATGGACAGAGGGATAGGTGGATGGAGGGAGGAATGGATGGATGGATGGATGGATGGATGGATGGATGGATGGACTGATGATTAAAATCTCTGTGTGACATGCTCACCAGTCCTAATCTCTTTCATCTACCCAAGAACTTTTGAAACCAAGGTCATGATAACATCAAGCTTTCTATTTAAACAATATTTCTTGGTTTTTCTCTATTTAAAGGGGAGTAGCAAAAACAGTGGATGTGTATTTGTGAGGGCATGTGTGTGTGTCCGCTTTCACATTTATTGGCTTTCTTACGTATACTGAAATTAACTGGGCCTGCTAAGGGACATTAGTAAATATTTGGTCATAAAGTATCTTCAGAGAACCATTTTCTGAGTTAACCACACCCGATAAAATCCCCTTGCATCACTGAAAGTCTTGTCTAGCTGTCAGGCAATGAGATCGTTTTATTGAAAAGACTCATGATGTAGTGAACAAAAGCTTAGGAAATAAACTCTAATCCCCAAAGGAACAGTCGATACAACTCTACTCACACTAAAATATTCAATTTATGGCCTATATTGAATCCTATGTCTATAATTTACTGCCCTAACTACAAAAGAGTTCTTTTAATACAAACCAATTTCAATATATTTTACTACTTTCCTTGCCTCTGTTAAAGCAGAAATAACAAATTTTGCTGAAAGATTAGGAGACAAATGCAGTAAAGATTCCTAGGGATGCATCTTACAATTCTCCAGTTTTCATCAGACTCTCACTGGGTACCTAAGATTGTGTTTGGGCATCCTTATTTGTAATTGGCTTCCCAGGAAGTTCTCCAAGGACAACAGCTCTTAGGAAACAATGTGTTTATTTAGTAACTATGGATAGAGTACCTACTATGTGCAGGAATCATTCTGAGTTCTGGGGATACAACAGACAACAAAGTCCCTCTCTTTGAGGAGACATCATTCTAGAAGGGAAAGAGAAAATTAAAATTAAAATATACACTATGGGGAATTTTTGGTAGTTAGGAAAGTCCTCACTAAGAAAGTGATAGTTGGGCAAAGATCCGAAGGAAGTGAAAGAAGGGAGTAGCTCATAGGTCTGGAGGAAGAATAACCATGAGGCATTCGGAGCAGAGGAAGTGACCACCCATCTCATATTTTTAAAGAATCCTTCTGGCTACTGTATTCAGAATTGATGGTAGGAGTTCCAAGGAAGAGAGGATATGAGGTAGATGGTAATTGCAGCCAACCTAGTGAGAGGTCACTGGGGTGGACCAGCACGGTGACTGAGGACATGGGAAGACATGATTGGACTTTTTACTACATTTTCAAGTTTGAACAATGAGGTTGCTCTTACATTTGACTTGGGTTGTGAAATTAAGACAGCCTTTAAGGATGTCTTCAAGGTTTTACCATGAAGGGACAAGAACCATGGCCCTGTTGTTTTCTGAAACAGAAGACGGAGGGAAGATTAGATTTGTAGTTTCATTCTTAACGTGTTACGTTCGAGATGCTGTATTAATCTGTTTCCACATCATCAATTTCCCCGAAACTTTATATCTTCAAACAGCAAATATTTATTATCTTGCTGTTTCTGTGAGTCAGGAACTTGAGAGTAGCATAAGTGCATGGTTCTGGCTCAGGGTCTCTCATGAGGTGGCCATCAAGATATCAGGTGGGGCTGCAGTCTTATGTGAAGGCTTGCTTGGGGCTGGAAGGCCCACTTTCCAAGATGGCGCCCTCACACTACTCGCGGTCAGGGGCCTCATTTCCTCCCCACGTGGCTCTCCCCATAGGACTCACTGAGTGTCCTCCCACCATGACATCTGACTTTCCCCACAGTGAGAGATCCAAAAGAGTAAGGCAGAAGTCACAAGGCCTTTTATGACTTAGTCTTGGAAATCACACAGTGTCGTCCCCATAATATTCTATTAGAAGCAAGTCATTAATTCAATTCACACTCAAGGAGAGGGAAATTAATCTTCCATCTTTGGAGGATGTTGTGTCAAAGAATCTGTGAACCTTTTTTTAAACCCTTGCACATGTCTATAAGACATTCAAGTAAAGTTATTACATATCAGTTGAATATACAAATTTGGAGCTCAATAGAGAGTCTGGAAGGGAGACAGAGACTGTGGGGCAGTCTGGGGAAGTCCACAAAACCACACTCAGAAGAACATAAAAAAGCACATAAAATCCAGAGGATCACAAGCAAAATCACTGATTTTGAAAAGTCTTTGACATTTTACAAAAGCCAATTTGAGATCTTGTAACCCAGGTGCTTCTTGATAAACAAATGAGTAGCAAAATCCAGAGTGGAGTTTAATAACTCCCTTAACTCCAAAGTCACGATGAGCAAATAATATTCCTGAAGAGCCACAGCTACTGTGACGGAAGAGGAAGGTATCTGTGGCCCCTGTTTGTGGCAGAGTTGTGTTGTTCTACTAGAAGTAAACTTGGTGAAAGTAAGTGTAACTTTTTTCTAGGAGAGTTCTCAGACCTGCTATGTTCAGCGGGGAGCCTGCTCCCCCTTCCTCTCTCTCTGCCTGCCTCTCTGCCTGCTTGTGATCTCTGACAAATAAATAAATAACATATTTTTAAAAAGAGAGAGAGAGTGTGAGCCGTGCAGGCTCCCCATAGCTGAACATTGTTAATGAAATATCTCAGATTTATAAAAAGGTATTGGTGAGTAAAAAAGCCAACACCTGTGTTCCTACCACCCATTAAAAAGAAAAAAAAAAAAGGAAAACCTTTAGTTAACAAACCTTGAGGAGCGATTTCATTCTTGTAACCATGGGTGTGCATGGTTGTGATAAACACAAAAAAAATGAAAGCAAGGGATTAAAAGCTAAAACTAACCGCAGACAGAGCAATAGAAGCATATTTAACAATAAAATTACGGTGGCAATATCTCATGGGCTCCCAACAGACTATGGCTTTGAGGACCTTTTTTCTTTAATGAGTAAATAAATGCATCCAAAATAGTCTTACAGTAGAGCCCTGTGAGCCCTTCCCCTCTCTGATCGTATTTTGCTCCTTCTTTCCTAGGAGAACCACTATCCTGAATTTGATGTCGTTCATTCCCATGCATATATTTATGTTTTTTTATATTTTTATCCCTGTATGATATATAGTGTTGCTTTGTATTTTTTTTTTTATACCTGCTACCAACAGTATCACTCTGCACTTATCTCTGTGCAACTTGCCTTCCACTCAATGCTGATTTTCGAGCTGTGTCCGTGCTGCAAAGCCCAGCGCCAGCTTCCTGGGACAGCATGTTCTACAGGCACAGTAAGACTGAGTTACTCAGTCCTCCCGGTGTGGGACCTTTTGTTAGTCATACTGTTTGGCAACACGGACAGTCTTGCAGTTGACTCATTGTCCGTGTGTGAGTTTTTGTAGGCATCTGCCTGGGTGGGAAATTGCAGTCACGGGGCGTGCCCCTGAGACTTGCCTTTACCCTCCTCCTTAACAAGTCTTGCTAAAAAAAATTGACATTTTTGCCTGAGTTTTGTTTCATCCATGGAACAAAAGACTCCTCAAAATTTTGAGTGGAGAAGCCTAATCCCCACGGTCTCCCCATCCTCTGCTCCAGTCAGTAATGCTATCCCTTTCTGGGCACCATTGACACGCTGCTCTTTCTAGAAAATTCTGGCATCCATATTTCTCCTCAGGCTTCCTCTCTTTCGATTTCTCTGCAATGTTTGACCCTGTTGACTGGGGTCCAGTAGGGATAAAAACTCAGCAATTGAAGACCATTTTTCTTACTCTTGGGCAGCCAACACTCTAACCAGCATTATCCAAAAGAAATACAATGTGAGCCACATACATACATTCAAATTTCTGGTAGCCACATTGAAAGAAGCAAGAAGAACAAGTTTTAATAATATATTATAATATATATATATATAATAATATATCTCCAAACCAGAAGGCCAGAGGGATAGAAGGTTCCAACCTCCAAGCCCAGAGTTCCAGGCGCATTCCCAGATTCAGAGGTAGAGTGGATTCTACCCAAAGCCCATGGAGATAGACTGAGGAGAGCATTCAGAAGGAAATAATTGAGAAATTATTCCCAAAAAGAAACATCATAGCCTGACAATCAAAACACACGTTCTAATGCACAACGCTTCCTTCTTGGCAAGGAACAGAAAGACCCCGCAGAGGGACTAGATTTTCCTGAAACCTGTTGTGTGCTGGGCCCCATGCTTTACCACATATGTTATCACGAGGTATCCCCCTGCCATGCAAGGCGAACAATTTTATCTTCACATCACAGAAAACTGAGGCAGTGAAGTCACCCCATTGAAGGCATGTCTGTAGGAAGGACACCCCCCAAGAGACAGGGCCACCAAGCCTGTGACCGCTGCTGAGCGGGATGCCATCTCCTTCTCTCCCCTCCCCCACGCCCATCCCTCCGCCCTGTTCTCCTGGGCTCCACGTGGAGGAGAAGCCATGAAGGGAAGGGGCAGGTCAGATACGGGGTAGCCTCTGTTTTCATGGGTCATTCTCTTGCAGGATGAGCACCAGCAGGGACCCAGTCTCACTGAAGGGTAGAGCCTCCCGCTGCTGTCTCCTTAGAAAACCCTGTGTCTCTCGCACATCACCGTCCCATCACCCACACTAGCCATATCAACTTCAATCCAGAAAATTCTATCAACTGTGGGGAGGAACATGAGTCATAGGCCTGAGAGATTCAGTGCCCAGCTCTGTCCAGTTACCAGAGGAGGGATCTCGGGACAGTTACTCGACTGCTCACTGCCTCAGTTTCCCCATCTGCCAAATGGATGAAATCACTGGGCCTTTCTCATAGGGCTGGGAGGGTGAAATGAGGGTATCGGTCACTTGGCAGATTCAGTGAGGCTGTTTATTATGGCTGTGATCTATTTAAGATTATTCTACTGAAGGATAAGATTAAACCTTAAATATCCGAGCCTCTCCAGGGAGGGTCTGAAAGAGGGAGGAGCAGCTTTGATTGACGAGACTGACACATTCAGCATCTGTCCCTCTACAGCGGCTACACTGTAACACTTTGGACACAATAACACAAACTGTTAACAATAATTGGAAACTTAGTATATTCCAGACATTGCTAATAGTACCTTCCATGCAACCTGACGGAATGACCATTATACCTTTAAGGGGGTGCCGTTACGGGGCCCATTTAAAGAGAGGCGCTGGGTGGCCTGGGTGGCTCAGTTGGTTGAGTGTCTGCCTTCAGCTCAGGTCATGATCTCAGGGTCCTGGGATCGAGTCCCACATGGGGCTCCCTGCTCAGCGGGGAGTCTGCTTCTCGCTCTCCCTCTGTGCGCTTTCACACACCCTCTCTCAAATGAACAAATAAAATCCTCAAAAAAAAAAAATGAAAATACACAAAATTTTAAAAACATATATAGAGAATGAGGCTATTTACAGTTTGAAAAACTTCCCACATCTTCGTAATGCATGGGGAAGCATCACGAAAGATTCACACCAGACTGGTCGAAGGGCTTCTCTCTAAGGAGGGGAACGGATGAAGGAGGGCAGGGGATAAAAGGGCCGCCTGCCTTCTTGCGTTAATTTGAACAGCTTCCGTGCCCCCGTTCATGTTTTCTTGGGAAAATTGCGTAAGCCATGAGATGAGAGGCGGCTCAGTATAAAGGAAGACGCCCATGCAGGGGTGATTCTTAAGCTTCCTGACAGCCCATCTCCGTGGAAAAAAATGCACGTTTTGCACATCCACACCAAACGACATTCAGGGCATTCCCAGGTTCACGGAAACTGTCCGTGAGACCTTGTGACCCCTGGTTTAAAACACTTGCAAGAGAGAGGCGCCTGGATGGCTCAGCCTGTTGAGCGTCTGACTCTCAGTTTGGGCTCAGGACATGACCCCATGGGCTGCTGGATCGAGCCCCGGGTCCAGCTCATCGCTCCGCAGGGGGGCTACCTGAGACTCTCTCCCTCTCTCCCACACATCCTTCGCTCTGATTCTATCCCCCCTGAATCCGGGTGGCTGTAGTGATTTGCTTGGCCCAGGAGAATGCAACAGAAGGGCTGTTCTGGGACTTCCTGGGCGAGGCATAAGAGGCCTGGCCTGCAGCTATACCCCAGCCCCTTGGGACCCTCCTCTGGGGGAACCCAGCCTCCTCCACGTAAGGAGGACTCCCTGATGTCACCCTACTGCAGAGGCCACATGTACTAGACAGTCCCCGCTGAGTCCAGCCGAGCAGCCATCCTTGCCATGGAACCAGACCTTGAGCAAAGCCACATTGTTCCTCCCAGAGCAGCCCATCCACCAGCCTTCAGCGGATCTCAGTCAACACCTTGAGAAGCAGTAAAACTGCCCAGAGGTGCTCTGCCTAAACTCCTCACCCACAAAATCAAGAGAGATCATTTACTGGTTGTGATTTTAGGACATTAAGTTTTGGGGTAGTTCATTACTTGGCAATAATTGGAACAAGAAGGTGACGCACTCCTGTGATCTGGGGTGGAATTGGGGACCCCCCCCCCATCCAGAGATACCAGAAGAGCTTCTCTCTTCAGACCTGATATGTTAGGTGTGTCCTAATCTTTCATTAGAAAAACTACCTTCCTTCCTCCGTCCCTCCCTCCTTCTCTCCCTCCCTCCTTCCCTTCTCCCTCTTCCCCCCTTCCCTCCTTCCTTCTTTTCTTCTTTCCTCCCTCCCTCCCTTCCTTTCCCAAACATTAATTGAGCATCTACTGAATAAGTACAAATCACGGTCCAGACTCTGGGGAAACACAGATCAGTTAGCTATGATGTCTATTATTATATTATTATCTCCAGGAATTCCCAGGATGCGATGGATAGACACGTAAATAAAAAATTAGATTGTGAAATCCTAGATATAGCAAACATGATTGTTTTATGACAATAATAACAAAACCCTTTGCATTAGTTGACTTTATTTGGATTAACTCTTTTCATTCCAAACGAAGAAACTAAAGCCCGAGGACGTTGTGAGAAGCATCCGAAATCGTGGGAATAAGAAGCAAGAGAGTCCAAAGTTGAACCCAAGCTGTCTGGTTCCAAAGCCACCAGAGATGTCAGGGGAAAGACCAGATTGTGGGGACCACTCAGCTCCAAATCAAGGTGTGTTGCCCGAAGACTGAAATGGTAGAGACGGGAGGAAGTGACCAGGTTTGAGATGGATGAGGAAAGTCAACTGGGCAGGGCTGGCTGATGGTTGCATTGGGGTAAGAGAGGATAGATGTCAAATATGGAGTGAGACCTGGTGGGAAGATCAAGGGTTTGGAGTGGGTCATGCTCATTTGGAACGCGGCTACATTCTGGTGGCCTGTGGGGAAGGACCCCACTTGTTCAAAGGATAAGATTTCACTTTTTACAAATATTCTGCTCAAATTCATAGAGACAGAAGGTAAAACAGTGGTTTCCAGGGGCTGGGGGTTGGGGGGAGTTGGTCTAATGACCGTGGAGTTTCAATTTGGGAAAATAGACATTCTAGAGAGGGAGGGCGGTGAAGGGGGAACAGTGTGAACGGACTTCATGGCCCAGAATTTAAATGGCTAAAAGGGTCAATTTTACATTATGTATATTTAATCACAATAAAAACAAAGTAAACTGGAGTTTGGGATTCTCTTGAGAAGCTGGAGGAGCGCCTAGGTGGCTCAGTCGGTTAAGCTGTCCCACTGTTGATTTCAGCTCAGGTCATGAGATCAAGCGCTCTGTGGGGCTCCACGCTGAGCTCAGAGTCCGCTCAAGATTTTCTCTCCCTCTCCCTCTGCCTCTCCCCCTGCTCGTTCGCTGTCTCTCTCTTTCTCAAAGCAAATATTTTCAAAAAAAGGAAAAAGAAAAAGTTGGAAGATCTGGCACGTCCTCCAGGCCCCACGGCCCCACTCAGGTGTTCAGCTCCCCAGAAGGCCCCGGCCGGCTTTGCAGAGAACATTCCTCCCCCTGACAATTCCCTCTGCCCCCTCCGGAGCCCAGGAAAGGTTGGCGCGTTGCATCAGGTCCTGCCGGCTGAGAAGGACGGGGGCTGGGACCTCACCCTGCTAGCCCAGCACTAATTACGATGATTGGTGCTGCCCAGTGATTAGCCGGCTCGGCTGCCAGCATTAAACAGTCATTTATCAAAGCCCGAAAACTCCTTCTTCGATGGAAAAGCACGGCCCTCACCCTGCACTTGGGCAGACGGAGGCCACTCAGGGTGCCCTTGTCAGCATGGAGGCCAGGGTTCGGGCCTGCTCGGCCGCCACGTGCAGGGAAGGGTGAGGGCGAGGCCACGGTCATGACCAGGGGACGAGTCAGTATAGTGCAGGCATGTGTGTGTGTGTATTTGCGTGTGTGCTTTCATGTGTTTGTGTGTGTGCGTGTGCATTCGTGCACACATGTGTGCAAGCCAATCTGCATTAAAGAGGCTTAGAACTCAGAGGCCCTGCGTGTTCCTCCCACAAACAGACCCAGAAGCCCCGGTCTCCTCCGAAGACTAAGGGAAGAAATACCAACTCTGTTTCTCCTTCTTTTTATTTTTACTTATTTATCTGTTTGAGACTCTCTGTCCGAGCATCCTAGGGCTGCGGCAACAAATTATCACAAACTAAGTGGCTCAAAACAGCAAACCCGTGTCCTCTCCCAGCGCTGGAGGCTGCCATTCCGAAAGGCAGGCCTCCGCCAGGCCGAGCTCCCTCCTGGGGCTTCCTGGGAGGACTCCGGCTGCCTCTCCCAGCTCCCGGCCGCTCGGCGCCCCTTGGCTCATGGCCTTGACCCTCCAATCTTGGCCTCCGTGTGCACACAGCTTTCACCCTGTGTCTGGTGTGTCCTCCTTCCTTCTCCCTGGCCTCTGGGTCCACCCTGATCCCACATGACCTCATCTTGGGGTCCTTACCTGAATCCCATCTGCAAAGACTCTTATTCCAGAAAAGGTCGCATGCTGGGGTTCCTAATGGACACATCTTTTCGGGGGACACAATTCAACCCGTACCTTCTCTAACCTTAGTCCTTGATCCTGCAGGCCACTGGTCCTCTGGAATTTGCCACCTGAGCCCCCCGGGATCTCCAGCTCCTTTCAGGGTTCGCACGGTCTGGGGTCCGAGGCTCGGGTGTGGGGTGACGGCGGAGCGGCTGGTCCTCAGTCCTCGGTCAACCCAGAAAATGGCCCTCGTCTCTCCAGGGCCCCTGGAGTCACCGTGCCAGAGGGCGCCGTGCTTCCCGGACCGCCGCGTCATGCGCGGTCAGGGGCACCTGCCCCCTGCTCAGGGGCTGCCTCTGAGGACAGGTAGCTTGGGTTCAAGTCCCCACTTACGCGCTTTCTCGCTGTACCACTTTGTGTACTTCCTTAACCTCTCTGCACACAGTTTCCTCACCTGCAAATAGGAGTAATCGTAGTAGCAACTTCGTAGAAGTTTCATAAGCGCTGAGTGCACGGCTGTATGCCGGGCCCGGAGCAGGTGCCCGTGCGTGCGTCTGTAATCTCCACCTTCATCATTAGCCGAGCTGTGCAGACCAGAGCACAGCAGTCGGAAGCTTGCAAAGGTGTCCCATCTCTCACGCATACCTCTTTTAAATTTCGAACCAATATTTTTTAAAGATTTTATTATTTATTTGTCAGAGAGAGAGAGCACAAGCAGGGGGAGCAGCAGGCAGAGGGAGAAGCAGGCTCACCGTGAACAAGGAGCCTGATGTGGGACTCGATCCCAGGACCCCGAGATCATGACCTGAGCCAAAGGCGGACACTTAACTGGCTGAGCCAACCAGATGCCCCTTGAACCAATATTTTTATGAAGGCAAGTTCACACAAAAATCCAGATTTCTGGCCGTTCTAAGAAAAAAAAAAAGTCTGAAGAGTTGAGGAACTTTGGACCTGCACTCCCGCCATGGGACTTGTACTCTCTCGAAATGGGCGGAGGTCCCCAGGCCCCTCCCCAGCACACAGACGCACATGACCACTCCCACTCCTGGGTCCCCCTGTGGCCCACGGGCCCTGATGGTTTTGGAGCTTGCCCCCCTGCTCCTGCCTCATCCCCTCGGGTCCCCGGGGGAAAGCTGATGCCCACAGAGCTTCTGTGGCAAACCCGGGGCCATCCAGGGCCATCCAGGCTGCCGTGGGACTAGAACTGGACCCCAGGCCTCCCGGCCGCCAGCTGCCAGGACGACCCCGCTCACGGCTTTCAGATGATCGAAATAGAAGAGAAAGTTGTTGCCTTCTCCTCCTGCCTCACGTGCAGCCTGAGTGTTTCCAGACGACGGCAGCTGCCCGGAAGGAGGGGTTCAGGAACTTTTTTGTGCCCAAGACCCCTGGGGCCGTCTGGGGGAATCCACAAAACCACGCTCAGAAGAACATAAAAAAGCACATAAAATCCAGAGGATCACAAGCAAAATCACTGATTTTGAAATAAAGTCTCTGACATTTTACAAAAGCCAATTTGAGATCTTGTAACCCAGGTGCTTCTTGATGAACGAATGAGTAGCAAAACCCAGAGTGGAGTTTAATAACTCCCTTAACTCCAAAGTCACGATGAGCAAATGGTATTCCCGGAGAGCTACAGCCACAACGACGGAAGAGGAAGGTACCCGTGGCCCCTGTTTGTGGCAGAGTTGTGTTGCTCTACTAAGAGTAAACTTGGTGAAAGCAAATGTTTGTAACTTTTCCGAGGCGAGTTCTCCGACCTACTAAATCCTGTCCCTGCAACGCCCAGACCGAGCCATCCCGCAGGAGATGGAGGAGAGGATGGTTCCCGTGATGAAGGGCTGTGGTCCAGCGAGCGGTACACAGGACGGAGCAACCCTGCCTTCAAAACGGGTCTGCAAATTCGTAATGCTCCCTCCGCTCGTTGAGGGGCAGAAGCTGACAGCAAACGGCAGGAAGGGAGAAGAGGAAATACAAGCAGAGAAAAGCAATGACCTTCCCCTAAACTCCCAGACGGGATATACTGCTGACCTTGCACGGGGCGGAGATTGGGGTGCCCACCCCCGCACACAGTCGAAATCCAATATAACTTTTCAATCCCCCAGACCTTAACGAAGAACAGCCTACTGGCGGCTGGAAGCCTCATTGAGCGCATAAAGAGTCGGTTAAAACATGTTTTGTATGTTATGTGAATTCTATACTGTAGCCTTGCAATAGAGGAAGCTAGAGAAAAGAAAATGTTATCAAGAAATTTGTAAGGGAGAGAAAATGCTTTTATAGTGCTATATTGTATTTACTGAGAAATATCTATGTGTAGGACCTGTGCAGCTCAGTCATGTTGTTTAAGGACCAACAATCATTAACTCAGAGAGGAGAAATACATGATCAAAACCTAGAAGGACAGGGGCACCTGGGGGGCTCAGTTGTTAAGCATCCGCCTTTGGCTCAGGTCATGATCTCAGGGGTCCTGGGATTGAGCCCCACATGGGGTTCTCTGCTCAGCAGGGAGCCTGTTTCTCCCTCTCCCACTGTCCCTCCCGGTGCTTGTGTCCTCTCTCTTTTTCTCTCTCTCAAATAAATAAATAAAACCTTTAAACAAAAAACAAACAAACAAACAAAAAACCTAGAAGGACCATCTGAAAAACAAGAGTCAATCTCTAATGCTTTTCCACCTTAACAAACAACAAAATAATTTACATAATAAGAGTGCGCCTTTATTGAGTGCTTACTGTGTGCCAGCCCTCTTTCAGCTGTAATTAATTAACCCAGCAGGGGAGCTGTTCTGGAGAACAGCTTCCTGGGCAGCAGGTGCAGCTCCAGGAGGAGCCGGTGACCTGAACCACCTCCTCCGCGGGCAGCCGCCCCCAGGCAGGGCTGGCCGAGGATCTCTGGAAGGCTCACCCTGGAACACAACGGGGCCCTCTGGAGCCCAGCAGCCTTTCGGGGGCCCCTCTGGCTTCCTCCCCTTCGACTCGGCTTACCATTTCAACTTCTGCTAGCACGTCTCTGGGATGCCTTAAATTGTCATCTGATGTTAAAACCTCTGTGCAGATGAGTGTTTGGGGTAAGGGTGTTAGCTGTCTTCCAGAGATGCCCGTTCTGTCTTTGGAGTGTGGGGATATTTCCAAGTTGAACCGCCTTCTCTTTAAAGAGGAAAACTCCACACTCTCCAGCAGGAAAAGTTTGGCCAGTCCAGCCAGACTCAGAGCTCAGCTGTTTGCGGAGCTAACTAGTAGTCCGGTGACCTCCAGATGTCTCCCTGCCCGTGTTGATGGGCCCGAAAGCCTTTGATTTAGATGAAGGAGGGGGCAGCATTTGGGGGAGGGGGATCTGTTTGTGCGTGTGCACGCGGGTGTGTGTTTAATGCGTTTGTTGGAGGAAGGACGCTCCGGGCCATGAGCTGGAAGGGAGAGGAGAAGTCTAGGAGGATGGCGTAGTTCTCACCCTCCGGACTGCTTTAAGGGACACGAACAAAAGGCTTTGACTCATGAGAAGCTTCTAAGAGACTCTGAGCATTAGCAGGGTTGCTGGGGCAGAGCTGAGGCTAGAAAGAAATAGGTGAAGCATCCACGTTGAGAACAAAATGCAAAGGGGCCCCAAAAACCTCAGTCATCAAGGTGAATGATGTTCTAATGCGTTTTTTAAAAAATAAAAACTAATGCCCCCTCCCTCCAAAAAACCATGAAGAGCAAATACCAACATTTTGAATAAAGACAGGATGAGAAGCTTGGAGACAGCATGTATAAACGATCTGGGGAGAGAAACCTTCCTGAAGCTTCTACGGGGAAACTGCGTTGCTCTGGCCCCTGGGCATGAACAACCATAGGAATCTGGCGAAGCAGAATCCGCCAGCAGACGGCAGCATCTTCACGGGCACCTGCTGCCACAGGCGGGGTCAGACGCTGAGATGAGGAGGACATGCCAGCTTTGCCCCTGAGCCCCACCGAGAACCACCCAGGGGGCTCCCCGGGAAGCTGTGGGAGGCAGGGAGGTCCTCCACACCCCAGTTATGGGTAAGAAATCACCCTAAGAAACCACCCAGGATTTGAGTGTCAGCAAGAAAGTAAAGCCTAGAGGTGTTTCTTTGTTCCTTCGATGGGGACGGGCCATCCAGCATGTCCAGGCACGCAGGACGCAGGCCGATGACCGCTGCCCTCACCCCACACCCAGGCTCAAGGCAGAGGCAGGGTAAGGAGCAAACCCACCGTCATGTGGAGTGTCTCGGTGGAGGGACAGAGAAAGGGTCTAGGTCAAGACCAGAGGCTTAAAGACAAGTAAGTTCTGGAGACCTCGTGTCCACCTGGTAGTTACAGTTAATCATATTGTGTTAAGTGCTTGAAAGTAGCCCAGAGAGTGGATCTTCAATGTTCTCACCAAAAAAGGAAATGGCGATTATGTCACACGACGGAAAGGCACAGCTAGTGTGGTCATCAGTCTGCAGAACGCAAGTGTATCAGATCAACACAATTGCACGCCTTGAACTTATAACAATGTTATATGTCAGTTATATCTCAAGCTGGAAAATTAGTAAAGGAAGGTAAATGGGAGGGGGGAGATCATCCGCTTGGCTCAGAGGAGTTAGGCAAGCTTGGTGTCCCCCCTCCCCCACCTCCTGAACCCTTTTACCCTCCCTGGCCTTCATCTGCTATCTCACCCTCCTCTTACCTCTGCCGCCAGGTCCGCACAGTCCCAGCCCTGCTCAGCGCCCCCGGGAGAACTCATCACGAAAATGTATATGATATGAAAAGGGGAGGAAACAAAGAGATTTGGCATTGTCTATTCAGAATGATCTGGATTATGTAAAAAGCATGCTCATTTAAAAAATAATAATAACCCTCTAGAAGACAAGGGCAAGAATCCATTGTGGACGTGTATGCGTGTATGGTCCCCCTAAAGTTCTTATGTGGAAACCCTCCTCCCCAACAGGATTTTTGGAGGGCGGTAATTAAATCAGGAGAGTGAAGCCTAGATGATGTCACTAGTTCCCTTGTAAGAGACACTGAAGCTTCTGTCCTGTCTCTGTTCTTCATCAGGCAAGGACATGCAAGAAAATGGCCGTCTGCAAGCCAGGAAGCCGGTTCTCAGCAAATATTGGATCTAGCAGCGCCTTGACCTTGGACGTCCAGCCTCCAGCGCTGTGAGAAATCCATCCGTGGGTTGAGTCTCCGGACTGGGGTGTGTTTGTTACAGCAACCAGAGCTGACTAAGACAATCTCTGTCTTGGAATGGTGGGACCTCAAGAAAAAAAAGCCCCCTTTTCTCTACATACAGATTTTTTTACCCCCAAAATAAAATATAATTTTTAAAGACATGATGATTAGACAGGCTCCAGAAATGACCAAATCGAAAGAAATACTTTTCTTGCCCCATAAGAACATGAACAAATGATGTCTCTGTGTATATTAGATTAAGTCATAGGGCCTTTTATTATGACAATTTTAAAGTTTATGTTCTGCTTCATTTCACAAAAGACTTAAAACAGAAATTTGGATATATTTTCTGGAAATGACTAACAGAGACTCTGCTTTGTTACTATACTATTCAGAGAGTTTCTTTGAGAATTATATTTTCAGGGGAACATATCAACATTCTTAAGAGATGCTAGATCAGGGATCAGCCAACCTTTTCTCTGAAGGGCCAGATGGTAAATATTTTGGGCTCTGTGGGTTATACGACCCACATCAACACCATCTTGCTTGGCTGTTGTAACACAAAAGCAGCCACTGGAAGTACCACGTAACACCGTGTGGAGCTACAGCTCTGGGTTCTGGTGTGGGGTTCACTGAACATGGGACCATTGATGCTTAGGTCCAGAAACTTCTTTGTTGTAAGCTGTCCTCTGTCCTGTAGGATGTTTACGGTCTCCTGGGCACCCACTCACTCGAGAGGTTCTTCCCCCCAGCAGTGACCACCCAGAGTCTCCAGACAGTACCTGTCCACATTCAAGAACCACTGCTCTACAGTCTAGAAGAATGTGAGCAACTTTTTTTCTTTAGTGGAAAGTGGAAAAGCCATCTTTTACCTAGACTTCAGCAAAGCCTGTCGTGGGACACTATCTAAAAACAATCGGTACCTTGCTCACAGTGTAAGCAATACGAGTATGACTATTTCTACCCGGCCTCTGTTACATCAAAATGTGTGTTCCTTGGGCACATGTTCTGTTCTAGCCTTTTCCCCATTAAGCCCACTTCTGAAAACTCTAAGAATAAAGAAATCTGAAATGTGAAAAAACCAAATGCACAAAGATGTCCAATGCAGTATTTTCTAGAAACAGTGCACTGGAAACTTTAATTGCTGTGGTCTCTGTCTTTGTGTGCTCCCCAAATTCCTGTGCCCAGTGTGATGGAGGTAGGAGGGAGGACCTTGGGGGGTCACTAGGTCCAGAGGGTGAAGACTTTCTGAGTAAGACCATGTCTCCTAAGAAAGACTCCATTGACTTCCGCACCTTCCACCGTGTGAGGACATCACAAGAAATCTGTTGCCCGTAAGACAGACGACCATACTATCATGTTGACCGTGCCCGGTCTCAGACTTCCAGTCTCCAGAACTGTGAGAAATAAATTTCTTTTGTTTAGAAGCCGCCCAGCCTGTGGCTCTGTGTTACGGACTGAGACAGCTAAGTACACGATAGGGTGCAAATATGTTTGGACCTCACAAAGTATGGCTCCGGAGAATATTAGTAACTGGGGAAAACGCTTTATCATGTCCTGTTAAGTGAGCCTAGGGGGATGCAAATTTGGTTGTAGAGTTCAACCTTCAAATCCTCCCCCCATTTTTCTGGTAACAAAGAGAACCATGCTTACACCTTAGCTGTCTTGAAACTGAAGGATGATGAGAGATTTCCTTCCTTGATGGCCAGCTGGGGTCGTGGCTGTTTCTAAATTATCAGGAAACCCACAGCTTTTCTTTCTAAAGGAACCTGGATCAACCAGCGAGCCAAAGTCATGTTGCCCGACGGTTATCTGGGGGGCTCTGCTGTTGCCACGGTCTGCCTTCAGATCTCAGCGCCGAAGTCCCCCCAGCTGAGCGCAGGCCACAGAAACTCCGTGAGGGCTGGTTTCCAAATGGGAAGGGTACGAAGTTTTATCTCACAGGGGAGCTCCAAGAATTAAATGAGACGGTGGGGGCTGGGGGAGACCAGGCCCATTGCATTTGCTCAGGAAATGTGAACTCTTCCCTGTCTGGTGGAAATGCACAATGCCTTCAGGGAAATTCCAACACGTTCCTTGTCCTTTGCTGCCTTGATTTCCTTAAGAAATTTCTCTCCAACCAAAATGATTAACACGGTTAGAATAATGCCTCCCAAGGTGGATCTTTGTTCGAGTCTTAATGAAGTTTTTACTGATTTGTTTTTCATGAGGCTTTTTTTTCTTGTCAATTTAAAGGACTGTCCTCCTTTAGGTCTTCAGTTATATTTTACCAACGGCTTTGCCTATAAAGTGACAGCAATGGTACATGCCAACAGTATTTTTTTAATACCCTTCCCTGGCAAGATCAAAACCTGATATCCATCCCTATGATGACACCAGTTTTTTCAGTGTTATTGGCTAATGAATTCCAAAAATCTCAGGACTTCTGCCCCTGAAGGCCTTCTGACTGAAGGTCACCCTGGACACTTGGTTTTTTTTTTTTTTTTTAGATTTTATTTATTTATGTGACAGACAGAGATCACAAGTAGGCAGAGAGGCAGGCAGAGAGAGAGGAGGAAGCAGGTTCCCCGCTGAGCAGAGAGCTGGATGCGGGGCTCGATCCCAGGACCCTGAGATCATGACCTGAGCCAAAGGCAGAGGCTTTAACCACTGAGCCACCCAGGTGCCCTGGACACTTGCTTTTATCTGCTTTCGAAATAAGTGCATCATGCAATTGCCTGCCCACTCTCGGGAAGAAGGCTGAGAACGTTCTTCGGCGGCTAGGTGGTGCTCTCTCCTTGGGGTGGTCATCGGTCTGCAGCAGCAGAATCCTCTGGGAGTAAACCCCACTCCATGTGGATTGGGTCCATCTGTCCGGCGGGCGGGGGAAGTGTCCTTCCTCTCAAACAGGTGTGAGCCCTTGCTGTGATTTTCTGAGCTGAGGCCTGATCTGTTTTATATTTGTTTACCCAGAGTTCTACAATTGCTGATGAATTTCCTAAAGTTGGCCTAGAAATGCAGCAGCCAGCTCCCCTGTTGGGGAGTCCGGCCTTTGTTTCCACGGCACAACAACTGTTATTCTTAGCTAAGACTGCCCCCGTGTGGCCAGAAGCTGCATTACCATGGCTTGGGGGAAAACCTCTCTGGCGCACACCCCCGCCCCCCCCACACCGCCAGTTTAAGGAGGTTCCTCTAATGGGCTTTTTTTTTTTTTTAATAACACTAACGTGGGGTTTCTACCTGCGAGTGGGTTCTGAGTGTTCCAGAGCTTCCAGACAGAGAACGGAATCCAATTAAATAGAGACGACTCTAGGAAGTGGGTGTGAATCCTGGCTTTGCTTCCGAGGCCCACTCCCTCAGGCCTCAGTCTCCTAATCAATAAAATGGAACAGTGGGCCCCCCATCTAACTTGTGAGATTGAGATAGATTAAAAACAAAATACGACCTGTGTTCCTTGGCACGAATAATGGCTCCCTCGACATTCATTATAATGCGACTCTCATTAAGACTCAATTAATTATATGCCCAGAGCATGTTACATATATGACAGGTTTTCAAATGTCGTCATTAATAAGGTACAAATTCATTGACTGACATGAAAGAGGTTTTGGTGGTCGTTGTCATTAAGGGTCGACCTTACACTAATTTAGGGCCTCCTGTTTTTCAGTCACCGTTTCAAAACATTAGCAACGCAATCCTAAGAAAGTGCAATTAGTATCATTTAGATTAAAAATCTGGTGGAGGGATGTCTGGGTGGCTCAGTCGGTTAAGCTGCTGCCTTCGGCTTAGGTCATGATCCCAGGGTCCTGGGATCGAGTCCCGCAACGGCTCCTTGCTCCACAGCAAGCCTGCTTCTCTCTCTGCCTCTGCCTACTTGTGCCTGCGCTCTCTCTATCTCTTTCTGACAGATAAATAAATAAATAAATAAATAAATAAAATCTTTGAAAAAAGAAATAAAAATCTGGGGGAAAGTATTGTGCCAAAAATGGGTTTTCGTATTTTATTTTTTATTGTATTAAGTAGGCACCACACCCAGCGTGGACCCAACACAGAGCTTGAACTCATGACCCTGAGATCAAGACCTGAGCTGAGATCAAGAGTGGGACATTTAACTGATGGAGCCATCCAGGAGCCCCCGGTTTTCATCTTTTAAAATAGAGGGGCACCTGGGTGGCTCAGTCATTTTGAGTCTGCCTTCGGCTCAGGTCGTGATCTCAGGGTCCTGGGATCGAGCCCAGCATCGGGCTCTCTGCTCAGCGGGGAGTCTGCTACTCCTCCTGCTTGTGTTCCCTCTCTCACTCTCTCTCTCACTCTGTCAAATAAAATAAATTTTTAAAATAATAATAAAATAAAGGAAAAGCAAATGTGTGGGATATGGACATGACCTCTAGGTCATGGGATATGATTTATCATGGGATAAATCCTGAAAACGAGGATGCAAACAAAGACGTGTGCATCGTGGTCATAGCGGCACTGGTCGCCAGAGCCAAAAGGTGGAAACAACCCAAATGTCTGTCTGTCTGTGAAGAATAAACAAAGGGTGGTCCTTCCAGGCAAGGGAACGGGGTCCAGCCATCGAAAGGAATGAGGTACTAATCACGGGGGGACACGGACAGACCTTGAAAACAGTATGGCAAGTAAAAGAAGCCAGACACAAGAGAGCACATACTATACAATTCTGCTGTTATGAGATTTCCAAAACAGGTAAGTCAGTAGAAAGAAAAAACAGGCTCGTGGTTGCCAGGCGTTTCCAGGAGGGGGAGAATGGGGAGGACAGCCGAATGGATACGGGCTTCTTGGGGTGATGGAAATGTTTTGAAACTTGTTAGAAGTTGTAGTTGTGGGCGCCTGGGTGGCTCAGGGGGTTAAGCCTCTGCCTTCAGCTCAGGTCACGATCTCAGGATCCTGGGATCAAGCCCCACATGGGGCTCTCTGCTCAGCAGGGAGCCTGCTTCCTCCTCTCTTTCTGCCTGCCTCTCTGCCTACTTGTGACCTCTCTCTGTCAAATAAATGGGTAAAATCTTCAAAAAAAAAAGAAAGAGAGACATCTTAAAAAAAAAGAAGTTGTAGTTGTGCAATACTCCTAATATACTAAAAGCTCCTGAACTTAAGTTTAAAATGCTTAATTTTACATTTTGTGAATTTCACTTCCATATAATAAATAGATGATAGACAGATATTTTTCAAAACACTTTTCCACGTGTATGACGGAAGGGTTGGTTCCCGCACCAGCTCAGCGATCTGACTGCCTTAGACCCTCCCCAAGCCTCAGTCTCTTCATCTGACAAATACAGGAATATTTGGTTTCTTCATCATGAGTCAGTCCTGGAGATTAAGCAAGATAATGCTGATATCACCACACAGTACCAGGCTCACAGCCAGGTCTTAGTAAGTTTTAGCAAAAAAAAAATTTGTTTTTTATTGTTTTTGTTATTAGTTTTGTTATTTGGCTCCGTTGGTTAAGCGTCTGACTCCTGATTTCAGCTCAGGTCTTGGTCTCAGGGTTATGAGTTCAAGCTCCGCATTGGGCTCTGTGCTGGGGATGGAGCCTACTAAAAAAGGAAAAAAAAAATTAAAAATGAATAAAAAACACAAAACAAGGATATGGAGTTAGAGTCACTTTCAAATCTTGGCACTTTCAATTCACATCGGCAAAGGTGTGGAGACTGTGGGATTCTCAGTTTCCCATTCCTTAAAGATCTGCCACGCCTCACCTTCCTTATGAAGCCCGCAGCCCTTGGGGCAGGGCGAGGCCTGGAATCATAGCTTCCCTAGGAGCCCCATGGCTTGTGACAATCAAAGAGATATAATGACATAAAAATGCACGTGTAACCTTGATCACTTGTAAAGGGTGGTGTCTGCCTCCGGATGTCGTTGTACAGCTGATAATACGTGATGGTGGATGTCCTGTACGTCCCCAAAACCCGTAACCCCAGGCTAAGCAGACAAGCCCGGATTGGGGGACATTCCAGAAAACACTGACCATTGACTTCTTAACACTGTCGAAGTCTAGAGCGCCTGGTACCTCAGTGGGTTAAGCATCTGCCTTCAGCTCAAGTCACGATCCCGGGGTGCTGGGATCGAGCCCCGCACGGGGCTCCCTGCTCAGCAGAGAGTCTGCTTCTCCCTCTGCCTGCCGCTCCCCCTGCCCACTTATGAGCATTTTCTCTCACTCAGTCTCTCTCTCAAATAAATAAATGAAATTTAAAAAAAAAAAAAAAAACCATGTCAAAGTCAGGAGCTGTCGCAGACCAGGGGAGACTGGGGAGAGAGGGCGGCAAAGCGACACCTGGACTGGATCATGGGTCAGAGAAGGACGGTCATCAGCGAGAGAATGGGTATGCTCAGAGCAATGTAATCTGTCCAAGGAACTTTCTAGTTCGAGCAGCATGGTCGCGGAAGCGGCTTAGGGGTGTCCTGGAAATCTCTGTACTATCTTTACAACATTGCTCTGGGTATAAAATTATTCCCAAATAAAAAGTTTATTTTTTTTTTTAAGAAACCAAGAGTCTTCTCAAGCCACTATAACGTAAGACCAGGTGATCCTGGAGGCCAGGAGGTCCCCCGATCCGGGGGCTGACCCCTCTGGTCCCTGGTGAGAACTCGTTTCCCGGCCTGCCCACGGCTGTTTTCTCACTGTGTCTTCGTGTGGCAGGGAGAGAGAGGGAGAGAGAGAGAGAGAGAGCTCACATCCCTTCTTCTAGGGGCATTGACCCCATCACCTCCCAAAGGCCCCACCTCCGAACAGCAGCACGCTGGGGTCTAGGGCTTCAACATAGGAATCAGGACGGGGGGTGGGGGACCATCATCCAGTCCACGGCAAACAAATACACACACGTGTGGGCATATTTATGTCTACACGAGCATGTGTGAGAACCTGCTGTTTGCCGTAGGAGCTGGAGAGGGGCCTTCCCGAACCTCCGAGCGCTGGTCTGTCACTCATCCTCCCTGTCACCCACCCTCCTGGCTTTCCGAGCCCCAAAACCAATTCGCTGACAAACCAAGTCACCAGAGGATCATTTTGCCGAATTTCTTGTGTTTTGAACACCTTGAACTGCTTTTTTTTAAAACAGGGATATTTCTGGGCGCCTAGGTGGCTCAGTCGGGTTAGCATCTGCCTCCAGCTCAGGTCACGATCGCAGGGTCCTGGGATCGAGCCCCGCATGGGGCTCCCTGCTCAGCGGGGAGCCTGCTTCTCCCTCTGCCTGCTGCTCCCCCTACTTGTGCCCACTCTGTCAAATAAATAAATAAAATCTTTCAAAAATAAGAATGAAACAGAGATACTTCGACAGTATTAACAACAAAGCACAATTTTGTGACTGATTATGAAATGCAATTGTCTGAATATTAACTAACCAAAGTCTGAGATGCTGAGAAACTGCTGGAAAAACCCTAAAAATGGAGTAACGTTGGTACAATTGAAATCTAAGCAAACTAAAACATTTCCGTTTGAAGCACGACTGTTTTTAACCAAAACCCCAGCTTTCTCTGCACCATAGACTTACTTGGGCTCTCCCTGGTCTGTCACATTCTCTTGAGTGATATCTTTTATTTATTTATTTTTATTATGTAAAGTTTAGCTCTCTCTTGCCAATTTCACCAATAGTATATCAGCCTAATTCTTCCAAAAATGGACATTTTAAAATTCAAGTGTAATTTACATAATTTTATTTCTTCCATTTTTTTTCTCCAGCCCTTTCTACCCTGAGGGCAGGAGGCTGTGCCCTGGGCTCAGAGTTATGGATTAAACCAAGCAAACTCCCTTCTTGCCCTCTGGGAGTTTCTGATCCACTGGGGGCTGTGAAAGGTCAAATAGATGATTTGAAGGTCAGAGCCATGAGGGGCATGCGGACGCAGTGGGTAGCTCCGAAGAGGCCCCTGGCAGGACCGGCAACGAAAGGAAGTGTTGCAGGGGCTCCTGGGTGGCTCAGTGGGTTCAAGCCTCTGCCTTCAGCTCAGGTCATGATCCCAGGGGTCCTGGGATCGAGCCCCACATCATGCTCTCTGCTCAGCGGGGAGCCTGCTTCCTCCTCTCTCTCTGCCTGCCTCTCTGCCTACTTGTGATCTCTGTCTGTCAAATAAATAAAATCTTCAAAAAAAAAAAAAAAGAAAGAAAGGACGGAAGTGTTGCGGAAGAAGGTAGGCGTCTTGGGGAACGTCTCAGAGATAGGCGGGGACACCGGCAGAGCCTCAGAGGTCAGAGAGGTCCCGGGAAGAGGCGAGACTGGGTTGGTGAGCAGGGCTGGCCCTTCAGCCCTCCCTCCCCACATCCTCAGGGACTGCATTTCACCCTGGAGGAAGGACATGATGGGTGGGAGGGGTCAGGCCTGGCGAGGCAAGGTTTCTTCCCGGGAGGACTTCCTGTTTCATCCTGCTTGGTCTGTGCGTATCCTTCCCTTAGGCACAGCAGGTACCATGCCAGGTCTGTGAGCTTTGGGGGCCCATAGAATGTTTTCATTTTCATTTTCTTCTTTTTTTTTTAATTTTTAATTTTTATTTAAATTCAATTAATTAACGTAGAGTGTATTATTAGTTTCAGAGGTAGAGTTCAGTGATTCATCCTTTGCTCGTTCCATCAAGCGTCCTCTTTAACGCCCATCCCCCCGTTACCCCATCCCCCGCCTGCCTCCCCTCCAGCAACCCTGTTTGTCTTCTAGAGTTAAGAGTCAGAGAGGGAGACACACCATTTTCATTTCTATTAAAATCAGAAAAGAAAGACAAACAATAATAAATATATGATCATGAATCCAGCCTGGATTCTATCCATCTGTACACCAGTACAGGGTAAAATATTCCTCCTTCCTTCCTACCTCCTTTCCTCTCTTCTTTTTCTACACCTGGGTACTCCTCCCTCACAGAGGAAGGGTCCCACAAAAACTCCCACGTGCCCTGAGCCTCCTCATCTCTAACCAAGCCGCCTCTACCTTCCTTCCCCTATCTTCCGAATGTCAGGCCAGGCATGGGGACCCAGAGACACTGGATAAGCAAAGGCATACCCAAATGCTAAAATCTGGAAGTTGTACCAAACGAGCAAGCAGCAACGATCGTGGTCAGCCATCGGCTGGTTCAATAAACAGAACGTCCATTGTTACAACTCAGTAGACTTTCCAGCACTTAGAATCGGCCCAGGTAAGTGTGGACAACATCGTGATGGTTCCAGAACCGAAAATGAATGTCACAAGTCTTGAAACAGAAGAAGCAGCAAGGACAGAAACCGAGAAGTGAAAGTAGAGATGTGGCAAGACGCGGACCATTACCCTCCTTGGACAATGGGGGGAGGCAAGAAATACTGAGTCACCATGACATAGAGTCACGAGGTCAGCTGGGCAGTTGCTGCCAAATGCAGGGAGCTCCCACCCGCCCAGAGGGCTTTGAGGGAACATCTTCTTCGCAGAACCGGCAGACCCTCCAACTTAGGGGTGGGGGTGAAGGCAGGACCGCTAGGCTCCATCTGGCCATGGCTGGACAGTCCCAGCCACAAAGAGTCGTCCGGTCCCCAAATGCCGACAGTGTCTCCTCTGGGAAGCACCGCAACGGGCGAACTAAAAATATTGCCAAAGGGATTGGAGCAGATTCCAGAGGCAAGCGCAGCCGTATCCTGGCGGAACCAGCTAGAAGCTCTCCCAGATGGAGGTGTTGCCTCTGCAGAGCAAGGACAGGGCAGACAGCGGCGGCGTGGGCAAGGCTCTTGTTCTCCGTTGTGTATTCTATCTGACTGTTTTAACCCCTTGCATACATGATTTCGTTCCTTTTTATTTAAAGGGCAATTTCAACAGTATAGAGAGGACCCTGACTTAAAAGGACACGATCACTATTCAGTTAAGGGATCAGCTACAATCTTTTATTTGAATTTTTTGAAATGTTTTCTTTTGCCAAATGGGCTTCGGTTTCAAGGGTATCCAGCTTGGGACTAGAGAGCCGCTGCATGTTCTTCAGGGAGAGAAAACCCCAAACCCTGACATCCTCTGACGCGGCCTAATCCCAGTTTAATCCCAACCAAGGATGCCTCAAATGTCCGTTGACCTGATGAGGGGGCGCCACCTTGTGGCAAAGAGGTGTCTGGCATCTCTGGCTGACGTAAGGCTCCCGGGGAATTTCTAATTTCGTGGGGTTCACATTCCTGCACGCTTGGTGTCAACCGTGGAGCTCCATCTGCCGGGCGTCTAATTCACAATTTCAGATTTGCATGATTCAAACCTGCAGAAAATAGGACCTCACAGCGCCAGCCAGTGTCCCTTCGTCAGGCGGATGCTGCTTCTGAAAATTCCTTGAGCGTCGTAACTGTAGGTGTCGTTTATATATGCAGATGAATCGAGGTTACCGAGCTGGCTGTGATCTATGATTATTTGTTTTATATTCAGGATCAACAAAAAGCCATAAAGGGAGTCATTAGAGGATTCCATTTTCCAATTGGCTGCACTTGCCTGCTCACCTTCAAAATCTAATCGATAATAATGAGGGAGACTTAATACAAGTTCAACCAGAAGTTCAAGTCTTGCCTTTGGTTGTTGACGTTGCCTTTCCGCCTCCGGTCGATAAAACCGTGGGTCTGGTTCTGCAGTGTCGCGCCCCGCGTTGCCTTTCCGTTGGCCACGAGATGACATGAACCTCCCCCGCCAGCTAACCGGCAGCTCTTCAGCCTTTTCAAATCTTTCCCTGGCAGAAAACTCTGTTCAGGTGCTTCCCACCTGCCCATGATCCCCAAAGTGGGCCTTACTGCCTTCTGCCTCCCAGAGCAGACGTTCAGAGGAAGCAGCAAGTGCAAACCTTCCCAGATCCCTACACAGGTCTCAGATTAGATGATGCTTCTGCCAGGAAGTCCTCCAGACCCTCTCCATGGGGGGTCAGAGGTAGCAACAGATGGGGTCTTCCCGAAATGGAAGTCAAGTTCAACATGGTGTGTTGCTCAGCCTGTCAAGCATCCCCGCTGCATGAACATTCAACCCTATTTGGAGATACCATCCGCGATTCAATGACCGTGTCCCATCGTGGTCAGACGCTGGGCTGGTTGCTGGGAATACAGCTGTGACTACGTCCAATCATGTTAATTGTCTGCTCAAACCCACTCCCATGGAGTGGCGTCCATCACACTCAGAGCAAGAACCAAAGTCCTTCCAACAGGCCAAAAAGACTGTATCCCCTTTCCTCTCTCGGCCTCCTGCACCTTCTCACTGTCCTTGAGTCATGCAGGACCTTTGCACATGCTGTCCCTTTTGCCCGCAATGTTTCTCTCCCAATAACCGCGTGGCTCGCACTCGCTTGTCCAAATCTCATCTCCTGGGTGAGGACTTTTCCACTATCATATGTGAAGTTGCACTCTCACCCCCGACCCGAGTCCTCATCCCTCCTTACCAGTTATTTTCTACTCGTTCTTATAAGTGCTGACGTAATATATAATATACTTATTTATTACTCCATGAGGCCAAGCAGCTTTGTCTCTTCAGATGATAGGCCCTCAAAAAATAAATGATGAGTGCATGAAGGAGCCTGACCTGCCTTCATGGACCTCACAGTCTTGCGTGAGAGTCAGCCTGTGGCCCACGTTCCAGATGGCTGGCTCAGCTTGCCACCCTGTAGCAATCAGCGTACCATGGGGAGGAGGAGTTGGCTGACCCGGAGGCACCCAAGGCCCTGCAGGCAGCCACATCTGGGTCCGAATCCCTACCTGCACCCAGAGACCCAGTGCCTAACCATCCGAGCCTCAGCTTTCTTGTTCAGAGAACGACATTAGACGGTGCCGACCATAAAAGGTACATTGCGAGCCGAAGCCTTCCTATGTTCCTGGGTTTTGTATTCTGGCCTTCCCAAATGCTTTACTGTACTACTTTTTTCATGTTTCTAATTGAAGTATAACATACATATAAAAGTGCCCAAATCACACATACAGACCTCAACGAAGGTTCACAAAACAAACCAGCACAAAAATGAAGAAGAGAAGTATTTCCAGAATCCCAGAAGCCCCCGTGAGCCCCCAGCAGCACCACACCACCCAGCATCCTGACTTCTAACAACACAGATTAGTGTGGCCGGGTTTTGTCCTTGACGTGATGGAATCGTCCAGAATGTTCTCTGTTGTGCCTGGCATTTTTCGCCCAAAATTAAGTTTATGAGGTTTATCCCTGTCACTCTGTGTCATCGTAGATCATTTGTTTTCGCCACCGTACAGTATCCGGCGGTAAGAATACACCACGAAGCGCTCATGCCCTCGGTTCTTGGTAGGCGTCTCTCTGCACGATGACTCGGCACCTTGAGATGGCACAGCTGCGGCGGAGAGACGTCACCGCGAACCGAGGGCACGAGCGCTTCGTGGTGTATTCGTACCGCCGGCACCAGGTCCTCGGTATTATCGATGGTGCAATACCATCCGCTCTGTACTTTAAAAAATCTGAAATCAGAAATATTTGCAGCACAAGGCACAGCCAAGAGGCTATTTGTCACATTCAACTTGTCTCTGAACAGAAATTCAAAACCCCTTAGGATCACTGTGACCTGTGGCTTTAATTCTTATTTGGGGGAGCCTGGTGAGTTTGAGCATTTATCCACCTTCTTTTTCCTGAGGTCTGCAACCCACGCGAAGCCTGAGCCACTTCCGGAAGTTCCTAATGGTGTCACCTTAGAATGGGGGGCGGAGGGACAAGTCGTGGGGAGATGGGTGAGGAGGGTGAGGGGCCGCAGAGGAAGAGAAGAGACAGGAAGACCACAGGATCAAGCTGCCCTTGCTTCCCCCAGGACTAGATTTCCTTCTCTTTTAGGACTTCACCCCTTGTCGGGATAATTGGTTTAACCTGCACCTATCTGCCTTATAACCTCCCAGCAAAGCGGAAGCCCAAGACACCTCCCTCCTGCCCAGGGTTCCCCCTGAGAAGCCTCTGAGGACACAGTGCAGAGGACAGTGAACACCAGAGTTCCTTTCTTTTAAAAAAAGGGGAGGGGCACCTGGGTGGCTCAGTGGGTTAAAGCCTCTGCCTTCGGTTCAGGTCATGATCCCAGGGTCCTGGGATTGAGTCCCGCATCGGGCTTTCTTTTTTTTTTTTTAATATTTTATTTATTTGACAGAGAGAAATCACAACTAGGCAGAGAGGCAGACAGAGAGAGAGGAAGAAGCAGGCTCCCTGCAGAACAGAGAGCCCGATGCGGGGCTCGATCCCAGGACCCTGGGGTCATGACCTGAGCCGAAGGCAGCGGCTTAACCCACTGAGCCACCCAGGCACCCCCCGCATCGGGCTTTCTGCTAGGCAGGTTCCTCCACACTCTCTCTCTGCCTGCCTCTCTGTCTACTTGTGATCTCTGTCTGTCAAATAAATAAATAAAATCTTTAAAAAAAAAAAAAAAAGCAGCTGCCTTCGGCTCAGGTCATGATCTCAGGGTCCTGGGATCCAGTCCTGAGTCAGGCTCTCTGCTCCGCAGGGAGCCTGCTTCCCCCTCTCTCTCTGCCTGCCTCTCTGCCTACTTACGATTTCTCTGTCAAGTAAATAAATAAAATCTTTAAAAAAAAATGTAAAGTGAGTTGGGAGCATTCCTGGCAATGAACACCAAAATAAGAGTGTTTTTCTTCAGTGTTATTATCACTAAGTACAAGGACTAAACTGGGTAATGAACATAAAGGCTAGCTCGTGGAATGCTGAGCTATAAACATGTTAGATATTTCCATAAAACCACATTAATAGGGGCTCATATTTCCTGCAGGATGTAAAATAACCCAAATAATCTGTCTTTGAAAAATGGTCCCAAATAGTTGAGTGTCAAAGCTGGGGCGCCCAGTGAATGAAATTTGTTTGCAACAGCGCCACCTGGTGGTGCGGTTGATTGAACACGTTCACTTGTGAGAGAAAATGTCTGGGGTCCTTAAGCGGGTGGGTTGGTTCTATGGGAAAAATAGTCTTGAATCATTCAAAGGGTCCCACTGTTGACTGTCTTTAAGGATGCACTTCTCCCATGCAATCTGGCAGAAGGATATTCTGCTCACCACCTTCATCCTAATCGGAACCCTGTTGGGTTCCAAATTTAATCAAATCCAAGTTACTGCCTCGGCTAGGCACAGAAACACCCACCTTTTACAAAACTCGTGTATAAACTAGCCAGCTGCTTATCTAGTGTTAAAAGCACAGACCTCTTTATCAGCCACGGGCAAGCTAACTTGCTTGGGCCTCAGTTTCCTTATCTGTCAAATGGCGGGGATAAATCATCACCTTAGATAATGCATGTAAAATCTCTTAGTACTGCCTCTGGCGCCTAGTAAGTGCTCCATTCTCTGTTGAATCGAGGGAGGAGGGAAGGAGCCATTTTCAAAGGCTATAGAATAATCCCATATTTGGTAACCATAGTAAGTACCAGCATGGACGTAGAGAAAAATCAGAAGACACAGATTCTGAATTATTAAAGGCGTTTCTCTTTGGAGGAGGGAGTTGCACTCTCTTTGCTATAGATTTACCTGAGGTATAAAAGACAAATTGTGCTGAAAATTTGTAATTCAAGAGGGGTTTTTTGGTATTGTGGTAAGATAGGCATAACATAAAATTTACCATTTTCACCATTTTTGAGGGTACAGTTCAGTGGTGATAAGTACCTTCACACCGTTACGCCGCCGTCACCACCATCCACTGTGGAGGCCGAGAAAAATCAGGGCCATCCCACCTCAGGTTTAGCCTTAGCATAAGTACAGCCATCTGAGAGCCCTGTGCCCAAGGGCTGAACTTTCCCTTACTTTACTTTAGCTCCAGGAAGCCCCACCCTGCTTTAGTAACAGGAACCCATAAATACCCCTGCCTTAACTAAGCTCGGTCGCTACTCCAAGTCCCTACTCCACTGCATCGGGTATCCTTGGGCCCAAGCTTAAGCTTGTCCAATAAACCCTCGTGGGATTGCATCGGTGCTTGGCTCCTTGGTGGTCTCTCGGACGCGAGAACTCGGGCACGACACCAACTCCAGCACGTTTTTATCTTCCCAAACTGAAATTCTGTCCCCATGAAACTCTCCACACCTCCCCCTGCCCCATCTCAGGCAACAGGCATTCTGCTTTCGGTCTCTGGGGATTCGACTGTTCTGGGACCCTCACATAGATGGAATCATACACTATCTGTCCTTTCGGACAAAATTTGGGTTAATTTTAGTGGAGGAAAGTCGATGTGCTAGAGCACCCCTCCGCCCCGGGTAAAGCCCTCGCTCACCGTACTGTGCAGAAGCTCTGACGGAAGGGCCAGGGACCTCTGAGGGTCCCAAGCCCCCTTAGGGGGTGCACAGGGTCAAAAAGACCGAATACCGATGAAGTCACCTGCTTCCCATGGGCCCCAGGATGTGTAATGTCACACAAGACTGAACGAACAGCAGAGATGACCGTCCCACTCTCTTTTATGAAGACACAAAAGACAGTGGACAAAAAGGTGAAACACTGCGAGTCTGCTCATAACATTTCTTCTGCTTTGGGAATCCTGTTATTTACAAGGAAAAAATATACGTTCTTCATATTAACATGCAGTGGGCTTAGCATTCCTACTCTCCAATTAATAAGTGTTTTCACTGTTTTAAGCTCTATTCTGATAAATACTGATAAGCATGACCACACAAGCAAACACTTTTGAGGACCCTGAATAATTTCTAAGAGGGTGGAACAGTTCTGAGGCCACGAGTTTTAAGAACGACCACATTATGTTAACCTTTCCTCTGGTGAAGGGTGGACCACAGGTGGTGTTTCTCCGTGTGTCAGTGACTCAAAGGTGAGTAACACTGGTCTCCAGGCTTCCAGCCTCCTGTAAGCCGATTATCTACTCTGCCCACCTTCGCACACGCCCAGGAAACCATTCAAAGACTCCAGATCCAAACTCTCTGGATCCTAATTGCCTTTTCTTCTTCTAAGTTACCCACCCACGCACACATCCGCCTGTCCAACTGTATTCGATGGACACTCGTTGTATCCCTTATTTACAAGGGATAAATAAGGATAAATAAGGGCTAATAAACAAACAAGAGTTGAGTGTGCGGTACCTTTATTGACACGGGTAGATGGAAACGCTTAGGTGCAGTGACTCCGTAGATAATCTCATAGGCAAGAGGTTATTGAGAACATTCTAAGACACCATCTCTCTGTCATTCAGTAATTGCCGGCTGGAATAAACCATGTGTATCCATCCATCCATCCATCCATCCATCCATCCTACCAACAGAGGGCTATGCCCACGGGAAACATCGATAAAATAAAGTTCTTCCCCTGGGGAGCCCACCTTCAAGCGGGCACGACCAGCGAACAAGTCCAGCAGATGAACAGACCAGCAAACCGTAATGGCAGGGGAATCTGAGCAGGAGGAAAAGTAATGCCAGCTACACATGTGGGGAGACTGGAAAGGCTTCGGGGCAAGTGACCTGCGAGCAGTCACAGTGAAGTCGGGGTGGGGGGCGGGCTAACCTGGGATAAAGTGGTACCAAGCCTTGAAACAGCAAGGGTGGCCACTGCAGAAAAAGAACGACGCCCAGAAGTTTCTAGAAGGAGAACCAAGGCCTCGGTGGCTGCCACAAAAAATTAAGGAACAAGGATATGTGAGGCCAGGGGGAGGATTTGGGGGCTTATGCTATGCATGGTGTTGGTGGCAGCGTGTGACACAGCTGGGCTCAGGGGCAGGGCTGGGGACAATCCTGAGGTGGGACGAACCGCACCCGGGCTCTGAGCCCCAGGGCTCTGACGTGTCAGAGGTGTGGAAGGAAGGATCCATCTGTTCCGCAAATCCCTACTGGGGGTTGCTGGGGATGACAAACCGAGAGGATGCCTCCGGGGCACTTAGCTCAAAGGCATTTTCGTTATCATTGTAATGAGATTACACTTTGCCAGTTTGAAGCTGTTTGAGGTCACTTAGAATTCCAAATCGAAAATCTAGGGAAGGTTAAGGTAATTTCTTATACTGGAGTAAGTAAGAATTTCTAAGAGTGCCCGTTGGGCACGGAGGCTCTGGGCCCCCCTCCAGACCCACCGGGCAGAATCGGGGCTGGGGGGGGGGGGGGGGCGGGCAGCTCAGCCTCGTGATTCTGAGGTTCAGGCCTTTGATGTGTGCGATAGTGATGATGAACCCTCACTGGGTGAGTAAGGGTAAAGGGCACGTTTAAAAAGTGACTTTTTTTTTCTTCTTTGATAGTTTTTACAAACTCACCGGTTGAAAACTCCCTGGCCTCTCGGGCCTATTTTGCCCATCGTTATCCTACAGCATAAATCTGATACCACCGTCTGCCCGAACAGCTTCAAAGGCTCCCCCTGCGCTCAAGACAGGGGCCCCGAATCCTTGAGTTGTAATACGTGGGACTCTTGCCCGAACTCCTGGATTTGTTCCAGGAGCCGTGGCTCTCCCCTGGGGACAGTTTGCGCCCTAGGGGCATTTGGGATCGCCCAAAGACGTCCGTCGTTGTTCGGGGTTGGGGGGGGCCTCCCCGCATCCAGTGGGCGGAGGCCAGAGAAGCTGCACGCGCGGGGCTGCACGGAATCGCCCCGCCGCAGACGGATCTGGTCCCCGAACGTCGACACCCACGAGGTGCAGAGCTCTGCTCTGTAACGGTGCTGGTCTCCACGCAAGTCCTGAACCACAACGAGCTCTTCCTGACTCGGAGCCGGGCCTTCGTCCCTGCGGGCACTTGTCCCACGGAGGACTCCAGGCGCTTTTCTGCGTGACTCGCATCCTCACACGCGTTAGGAAAGGCCGCGGCCTTCATCCTGTATCCTGGCCACTCGGCTCGTTCTGTTCATGCTCCTGTCTCCTGCTTCCCTTCCACTATTGTGCCTTGTCATCGCCGGGTCTGTGTACCCGTTTTCAGCCCACCTTCTGCACCCTCGCGGAAAACGTGGGCTCCACGCTCAACTTTGGCTCAGGGGGCACAGGTCCCCAGCACCCAGCATCCCGCTCTCCATCAACAAAGATGTGCTGAGTGACTAAAGACAGGCAGGGGGGCCACTAACTTTCACCTCCCCGAATTTGTTTTCTTTGAATCCTTGGGTTTTCAAGGAGAAAAGTGTGCTTTTTGTCTTAAGAAAAAAATGAATAAAACCACTCAAGTCGGCCTGCATTAGTATTCTGTGCTCCTTTTTATAAAAGGGCATACAAACACACCTGCTTATACACCTATCTTTGCAAAGGGAGAAACAAAGGAAAGATCAATGAAAACCTATTTTTTAAAAACGGTTAGGAATAGTGTGAAAGGTGAGAAGCTACGCTTCTCTGAACATACCCGGTTTTATAGTTTTTTTAACTTAGAAACTCTTTTATTTAACAAAATTATATTAAAAAGAAAAAAAAAAAAAGGCAATGCAGTATCCAAAGATGGAAAACGATGAAACTAACAGTAGGTGAAGTTGTTGGCAAATCTACAGCTAAGTTAGGAAAAAAAAAAAAAAACCCTAGGATAAGTAACTTCAGGCTCCCTAACCCACGCTGTGTTCCTTGAGTGGTTTACTCAGTAGAGTCTCCAGTGACGACTTCTAGATGACCTCCCCACCCTCGTCCCCCACCCTGTGCAGTTTCTGACTCAGCAACTCTAAGGTGAACCTGACGGTTTGCATTTCTAGCAATTTCCCAACGATGATGATTTTGCTAGTGCGGAACCACAAGTTGAAAACCAGTTATAAACAAGTGGAACTATTAAAAAAATTTGAAATCTCCACCTAGAATGTTGCGAATATTGGCATCTGACTTAATTGCTACACGCAGTAGGACAAAGCAGGTTATGTTATGTTATCAGGAACCCACATTTTCAGAGAATCAAGTATAAAATCAAAAAAATAAAGACGGCATTTTAAATGTGACTTAGAAACAGCAATATAGGGCCACCTGGCTGGCTCAGTCAGTAGAGCACATGACTCTCGATCTTGGGGTTGTGCGTTCGAGCTCAAGTTGGGCACAGAGATTACTTAAAAATAGAATGTTAAAAAACAAAACACACCAATATAATTCATTCAAGTATTTTTTCTTCCTCAAAAAACATATGTGTCTTTGCTCTCTAGGTTAAGAAGTCCTGGGGGCTGAAGCCAGCCAGGAGTAATGGGCATCCTTATCCCCAAGTTACCACTTGTAATTACCATTTCCTGTAAAAGGAACCCAGGATCCTCAGAGAAGTTAACTCTCCAGGTCTTGGTCAGGAAATGGTCAAGATGAGCTCAGAACATCTTATTATGGCAAAAAGCTAAGAAGCCTTCAGACTATTGTTCAAAACACAGAGCCAACTTGAAGGAGCCCCCGATGGCCAAAGACAGGAGACTGTAAGCATCAAAATGATGCCTACAATTGCTTAAAACTCATCAAATTGTATAGAGTTCCTCACAAAAAACTCTCAGGTTCACTCACCAGCCATGTCTAGGACCAGGCAGGATACTGGGACCAGACTGTATTTCAAAGCTGGTTAATCAAGGGGGGAGAATCAAGTTTTATTTATCCTTTCTTATTCAAGCTGTATTTCAGGACAACCAAATAATCACGAGTGAGGTCGTCTGTCCAATAATAAATGCAAAGGAAATGAGAGCACTTTAAAAAATACCATCTTTTGCAATATTCCTAATGCTCATCAATGGCTGCTAAAACCCAAAGGAGAGAGTCTGACAGAGACCTTCATTACGGCTGGACAGTCTAACATCTCAACCCACTAATCAAACATGAGTACAGGTTGGAAAACCAAGTGTTGTACGCGTCCAGCGATGATACAATTGGGAGCACTGAGACCCTTCCCCCCAGACCTCAGCTCAAATCTACTTCAAACCTCTGAACTGAACTCACCAAATCATAGGACACACAAGAGACTGGAGAAAACAGGTTAGATGAAACCACAAATGTGCAACAAGCCCAAAGAATGTGTGAACTTCTACAGGACGAATGACCCAGCCTCTTCAATAAATTAAATGTTGTGTGTATGGAGAGGGAGGTAGATTGCAATCGACTTTCAAAAACTCATCTTGGGGCGCCTGGGTGGCTCAGTGGGTTAAGCCTCTGCCTTCTGTTCAGGTCATGATCTCAGGGTCCTGGGGTGGAGCCCCGCACTAGGCTCTCTGCTCAGCCGGGAGCCTGCTTCCCCGCCTTTCTCTCTGCCTGCCTCTCTGTGTACTTGTAATCTCTCTGTCAAATAAATAAATATTTTTTAAAAATAAAAAATAAAAATAAAAAACTAACCTTCTAGGGGGTGACTTAATCAGCTAAGTATCTGACTCTTGGTTTCAACTCAGGTCCTTACCAGGGTCATGGGATCGAGCCCCGCATTGGGTTGTGTGCTTAGTGTGGAGTCTGCTTGAAATTCTCTCTCCCTCTGCCCCTGCTCCCACTGCACTCTCTAAGTAAATAAATCTCAAAAAAACAAAACACCATCTTCTAAACCAACTAAGTGGATCTTGTTTGGGTCCTGACTGCAGCTTACTAACTGTGAGAAGCCACTCTTAATACAACGTGACGTGGTCATGGAGGGTGGTTACAGGAATCTTGTCCATTCAGCCGCATGTGATCATGAAAGCCCTGATCCGTTAGGGACACATACTGAAGTGTTTGGGGATAAAACTAAATCACGTCTGAGATTGGCTTTCAAACACCCCGGGGGGCGAAGAGGGGAGGAGATCAAAATACTGCTGGAGAGCATCGAGGATCCCCGACACTAACCTATTACCCTGGAGGCTTAAGATTGTACTTATAAGAAATTAAATAAAAACAGAAACCAGGGACACAATAAAGACCAAAACGCAAGACTGCAAAACACCAAATCTATATTTACATCCACATATAATAACATAACTTTAAGCTGAAATATATCATAAATAAAACAAGTAATGTCTACTGTTTGACAAGTATCAACAATTAAAATAAATCAAATTGGAATGAAATAAATACATAAACAAAAATCCAACGGATTGTACCTCTATTATATGTACTGTTGTTGCAAAGGAAAAATACAAAACCAGTAGTATCCCAATAGTTAATACTGATAGACCAAAAACAAAAACAAAAAATTTTAGAGTACAAGGGCTGTGAAAAAAAGGACATTTTTACGCATTCAGAAATTCAGAAATGTGGTTAAGAAAGGAGAGATATGAAAGCCCCCAAAATTTCAGCATGGCATGAACTGACTTGTTTTCAAATAGATTTGGTGATTTTTTTTTTAAAGTACAGGTTTAAATTTCAGCCCTCTATCTCGTATCCCCTTTTAAGATTTACATTTATAGTCACAGCGAGCTCTCTGCAACACTCATCGGATTAGGCAAAGATCAAGTCAATCATCTTGCAAAATGTGTTAATCTTCAAAAATAGGCTATAAAAGTGCAAAACTATGAAAACAAAAATCTAGATTATGTACATATGGCTCAGCTTGTGGACAGGAAAAAGGTAAATAGTGTACACTTTCCTGATACAAAGCACTTCATTGCAATGCCAGCAGACCGATCTCTAATCAGGTCTCCCTTCAACGCGGGAGTTAAGACTTCTCTGTCAAGTACGCTTCGTGGTGCATAATGAAAACAAAACAAAACAAAACAAAAATCAGGGTTCTTTTAGGACTTTACTCTCGCTCTAACGCGGAAGGGCAGGGCAAGAAAATTTAACAGTGCAAATTTATTTCTGAAACAGTTTTGCGGTTGCTAAACCAATGTACTGCTGAAAAAACTCAGCCACGGACAGACTATTAAGGGAACCAAAGTTTAAAACACCTAACAAGCCAGCCGGTGGCTATCCTGGCTTTAAAACCCAAACTGCAGACGCATGGAGAAAAATGCTGCTGCTCAAAACCACCAAAAATGGGAAGACAACAGAGGTCGGGTAGAGATCTCATCTTCCCCCTTACCAGAAGGCTCAGCCAGCGGTTCCTTATTCAGAATCGACGTGTCTGTAACGGACTCGAATACGTCCACAGGTCACCCCAACGCCGGGCACACCAAGACATCCAGATACAAACCTAAAATTTGCCCCAAAACGTTCACGTCCTTTAAAACTGCTTCCAATGTGTCATTCGCATGTATCATTCAGCACTTTTTTTTTTTTCATACTAATTTAACTGAAAGCCAAACAACCTGGATTTTCCAACAGAAATGATTACTGAGACAGAAAATAAATGGAAGAGACTCCACATACAAATCTGGTGTGTTTACTGGCTATGTGGGCGCTCCGCAGAGGACACGCGTCTCTGTAAACACAGACACTTCAAAGCCCCACAAGCCACACCATTCTTTCAGCCAAGGCTCGTGGCTCCGGACTCTCCCTGACAAAGTGAAATTCGCCATCAAAGGGCACCGGTTTCAGAAGGGCCGACCTCAGGACAAGCAGCACACCGTCACAGAGGGTCAATACTTCCGTTGACAATTTTGTGAAGACGAGAGACTGAGGAGGATTTAACATAATACAAATCCTTGGAGACATTTTTTTTTTTCTTTAAAAACATACATTTTAAACAAAAAGAGCACAAGTAGCAGGAACCGCTCAAAGTGACGAGCTACGTGAGAGGAAGAGTCACACACAGTATCCCGACAAGCAGGTCTAGAACTTACAATATGTACAGTTACCTGAGGTGCGAACATCATAGACTTTCTCCCCACCCCACCCCCCCAACCCAGAAGGTTTCTTTCCAGCAGCGCTCAAGTAGGCCAGACACTCCTCTTCTTATTTGGTCGGTTCTAAAAAAAATATGATTCAGGGGCAAAACAGAGATTTCCAGTCTCCATTCGTGTACAACCCAACTGTTCCAACTATAGTTTTTATTGCTATTTGGTACAAAAGTGAACAGGACTTTACACAACCGTAGTGTTCCTGGTACGTTACATGCATGGCACGGTCAAGCTTATTTCACGGCTTCCACCACCGGCTCTCCCAAAGGATGGACGAACTCCATTCACGGACAGTACGTACACACGGCCATCGCGAGCTGCGGAAACAAAGGTTCAACGCGGTTAGGATGAAACCGAGAACAGCTGAGAAAATCGGCCACAAGCGAGTGCCACCAACAGAACTACGGGGGGTGGGGGATCGAGGCCCACAAAGAGTTCCCACTTGAGCTCAAATGTCGCAACAAAGGGGCGCCTGCCTGGCTCCATGGGCGGAGCGCGTGACTCCTGATCTCCGGCTTGTAAGTTCAAGTCCCGCAGTGGATGTAGAGAAGACTTAAGAATAAAATCTTAATTAAAAAAAAAAAATAAGTGGCAGTGAAAACACCAGGACACCAGGACTCTCACAATGCGGCACCGTCTCAGAGACGCCCGCTACATACGGCACAGTGACCTAATGAAGGTGACTTTACCGAGAATCGGAATTCCTAGCAGTTACACGGAGTCTGGCAGAGGCCAACGGTCACTGACGAGAAACCGGAAGTTTCTAACATCATCTGTTCGGGGAGCATCTAACAAGTTTTATCAGGGATGTCCCAGCAGGGGGCGAGGCAATAAACACAGGCGTCTCCTCTCAAGCTCAGCAGGCAGTGAAGTTGGACACGCAAGCGAGGGAAACCTGGCCAACGGGACCGCTCGAGTGTGCTGCTGCCGATGGACGGTGCCATCAAGTGCAGGAAATCGGTGACACAAAGGATCTGTCCCTTGTAATCCAGACATTATTCGTTTTTGTTTTAATGGAGAGTGGACTGACCCCATTCCTGTGACAACACTTGACGCTCATTCTACTTTCACTGTCTGAGGGGAAAGAAGCGAGTAGTCCTGATGGGCTGACGGGCCCCACGAGTGTCCCCCTGAAAACAGGAGGGAGAAATCCTGCCCTGGCCTGGGAGGGGGGATGGCAGTCCCGTGACAGGACAAGGGTTTCTGCGAGAGAGAACTCAAATCTTTCCGTAAGCCCCAATCTTCTCAATCAACACACAGGTAAAGGAGGCCTCGAGCAGGTCTCGTGTAACTCTGGCCAAACCTGGAATTGACTAGACTACCACGCGCACAACTATGCCGCTGCTGCTCCAGTTTTCTGTGTATCTACAGTTACATACGTTTGCCGCGGGAATCAGCAAGTCAGAACGCAACTACTTGCTCCTGGCCCACTCCCCTCCCCACGGAGGAGGCGGCACAGAGGGTCTGAACGAGCTCTTCAACAGGAGGGCTGGGGAAGGGGGACCCAGGCACCAGTTCAGCAGACCCAGGACAGAACCAAACAGAGTAGGCACCGGGCAAGTTACACCTCCAAGCCTTGGTACCCTCATTTGTAAACGGCCTCTTAGCCCAGCGGTCAGCAAACATCTTCTGTAAAGGGCCAGAACGTAATTATTTTCAGCTTTGCAGGCCCTGAGTTCCTTGTCACAACGACCCAGCTCTGCTAATGCGGCACAGAAGCCGCGGCCGACAGTACAGGAAGGAACGGATGCAGCAGTGTACCAGTCAGGCTTCCTAGACAGAACCGGGTGCTAATCCCTGGCCTGATGTCCCCCGCTGTGGGAAGGCCTGAGTGAGGTCAGGATTATAAAACCCTTCGAGGCAGAGCATAAAATAAATGCTTAGTAAATCCCAGTCGCTACTGTTATTATTGCTACTATCATCATCACAGATACCCACAGACTTTGAGCCACTCAAAGTCTGAAAACACTTTAAAATTAAAATTAGGGGCGCCTGAGTGACACAGTCCATTAAGTATCCTGACTCTTTTTTTTTTTTTTTAATTTATTAATTTATTTGACAGAGAGAGAGATCACAAGTAGGCAGAGAGGCAGGCAGAGAGAGAGGAAGGGAAGCAGACTCCCTGCTGAGCAGAGAGCCGGATGTGGGGCTCGATCCCAGGATCCTGAGATCATGACCTGAGCCGAAGGCAGAGGCTTAACCCACTGAGCCACCCAGGTGCCCCAAGTATCCTGACTCTTGGTTTCAGATCAAGTTGTGTCTCAGAGTCACGAGATCGAGCCCCACCGTGGGGCTCCGCTGGGATTCTCTCCCCCTTCCCTTTCGCCCCTCCCCACTGTGCTCTCCTGTTCTAAGATAAATAAATGTTGTTACGTATGTAAATAAAAATAATTTTACTTTACATTCTACAGGATAAACTAGATGGTTTCTCTTCAATTAAGTAAAATCAACAAATCATACATGCTCACCTTTCTTACCCAAAATAGGAAATCAAGTTTTTTTGTCATTTGGTCGATAATGTGCATTCCCAATAAAATTCTCATAGTTTCTCTTTTGTAGCATGCTGCTGGACAAGTGTTGGTACGACACGGGTCTTTTTCCTGTTTGGAAAAAAAAAAAAATGTGGAAAAGTGTTTAGAATAAAGTTCAGTAACTGAGAAGGTGTTTGTGGACTGTCAGAGGTCGGTCAGCTTTGACGATTCCGGACTGGGAATGGGGTCAGAACACACCAGTTGTGAGCATGTTGCAAACTACCACCGAAACACTCTTAAGTGCCCTGAGGATATTTGCTAATACAAAATTTCAAGTCACTAAAGCTAAAATAGGCCTAAGTCCTGCGCTGTCATTAGTAAGAACTAAAAAGTCAAGACCTAGGGTTTAGGCACAGAAAAAGAAAAAATGGGAGCATAAAATATTTTAAACTTATGTGCACCAGAAACCAAAACTGTGGGGAAGCGGAGGAAAAAATGCTGATTTTAAAAAAGGTTTTCCAGGGCGCCTGGCTGGCTCAGTCAGTGGAGTGTGCAACTCTCAATCTCGGGGCTGCGAGTCTGTGATTAAGAATACTTAAAAATACAATCTCTCAAAAATTAAAAAAAAAATTAAAAATAAAGAAGAATTTTGCTTGCAAAACAGAGCCCAGACTTTCCAAGTTAAGGCAAAGTTTTGACTCCTATACATTTTAAGAGCTGGTAAGAAGAAAAATAGTTTTAATCAAAAGGCTGCAAAAATTCGTATTCTATCACAATTTTTATGTAATTCACTGGTGTGTGTGAAAGCAATTGTTTCTTAATTTGCTGATGGCATCAAGCTATCCTTGATAAGAGTAGTCACCCACAGAACCCTCAGTTGGAAATTAATACAAACTGAGAGGTTTCAAACAGATTTCTCTTTGGAGCTGCACAGACCAGCAGGACTTACATCCGACAAAGGAAGGGGTTTCATTAAGTTTGCCAAGTGGGACAGGTCCCCGGGACACTCAGATCTACTACTTTACATGCCCAGGTCTGCACCACACACCCTGGAGGGAGTGCAGCCAGGAGGAAGCAGGCTGAGAACATTTCCACGCGGAGAACTCCAAAGTAAATCTACTTTAACAATTTATCCATTTCGGGGATAGGGTGTCCCTCTTAAAATGCACTTAATTTTTAACAAAGGCTAAAAATAAGGCAGCGTGCGTCTAGAACATCCAAACTGTTCAAAAGACTGTTCACTGGGGTTCCTACACTTTCTGTTCCTGGTGGGTGGAGGGCCCGTGCTCCCTGGGAAGAAGCAGGGAGGAGGGTCACCGCGAGGTGCCACCTGCTAGCGCGGACGCTGGCGGCCGCATACACGGCAAAGGGCCAGAAGCCGAGGTCCGGCTCCGAAGGACTTCAGCGTGGGGAGCGGAGACCTCACCCCAGCTCCGACCCCAGACTGGATCACCCCAGACCGGACATGCCCGGGACGCTCGGCCCGGATGGTCAGTGAGGCCGGGGGCTCGGGGACCCGGGAAAGCCAGTCCCCAGGCCCGGGGTGGGTCCATCCCTCCTGGCCAGGGCTCACCTTCGGCGGCGGGCCCGCAGGCGAAGAGCGGCGCGGGCGCGGCGCGGGGCTTGGGCGGCAGCGCGGCGGGCGGCGGGCACACGCACTCGCCGGGCAGCAGCGACTGCAGGCCGCGCACCACGTGGTACTTGGGCAGCTCGAAGGCCCGGCGGAAGGCGGGCGCCGGCGGCTCAGCGTCGGGTCGCGGCCGCTTGGGCAGTGGCTCTCCGGGCTCGGCCGGGCGTCCGCTCGGGGGGGTCGCGGCCCCGCGGCGCCCAGGGGCGCTCCGCACAGCCGTTGGCGGCGCCGGGGCCGGGCGGAGCGGGGGCGGCGGGCACCCGGGGCTTGGCCTCGGGCCTCCTGCCCCTCTCCGGGTGGGCGGGCTCGGCCTGCCGGGCGGCCCCCTGGGCCCCGCCGGACTGGGGGTGCGCGTGCGGGTGCTGGTGCGGAGGCCGTGGCGCCTTCAGGTTGCTGGGCGCTAAAGTGCTGGGGTCGAGCCCCGGGGGCGGCGGGGGCCTGGCGGGCGCAGCAGGGCCCGGCTTCCCGCGGTCGCGGTCGCGGTCGGCGGGCGCGGCCTTGGCGGGCGGCGCGGGCGCAGGCCGGGCCCGGGGCTTGGGGAAGTGCGCCAGCGGGGCCACGTCCTTCCCCAGCAGCGCGGGAGGGCAGCCAGTGCGCCGGCTGCGCAGCAGGGACTTGCTCCGGCAGTTTTTGTGGATGTCGGGATTGTATTTATGCTCCAGCCTCTGGTGCATCATCAAAACCTCGGGATAAAAGGTCTTGAAGGTACAAAACGGGCAGGTGATCCCTGGGATTAAACTCTTGCTCAGAGAAATGGCGGGGCAGCCGTGAAGCGCTCCAAGGGACAGGTTTAGCGGTTTCTCCTGACAGTCCCCGCCGGGCTTGTGCTTGCCGTCGGCCACCGTCCCCGCCGGCTTCTCCCTGGGGCTGCCGTCAGCACCGTGGGCCGCACTGCCATCCGCGCGCGCAGGGACCCCCGCCTCCGCCCTACACGCTGGCTCCGGGGGCTGAGGGTCACCTGGCGCCCTCTTCTGCAACACGTCCAAGTACGCAGGGGCAGGCGCTTTGCCCATTTTCTCAGTACTGTCATCAGTTGCATTTTTATTGAAATCCTGAGTATCTCGGTGTACTGGTGAGAGGACAGCGCTGCCCAGAACATTCTGAAAGGTAGAGGCCATCCCCTTAAGTTGCTTTGAAGGTGGGCTGCCTTTAACATCTTTGGCACCATCAAAAAATCTTTTCAAATTTTTGGTTTGCACACCGTCAGCGGCCAGTAGTGCATCTTCGGTCTCCTGGTTTTTCCCATCGGTCTTGACTTCGGCGGCAACATCAATCTGCTTGTCCTTGTGATGTCTCTCCAGGTGATACCGCAGAGATGTCTTCTGCGCTGCAGCATAGTCACAGAATTCACATTTGTATGGTTTTTCACCTAAAACGAGAAATGCCGCTGTGTCACACAAGGTCATGAAAAACATCAAAATCAATCTTTGGAAACTGAACTAACTGCCAGGAGAGAATATAATATAGGGTCTTAACTTTTCCCTTCTCTCCCTACAAATCTGCACATCCACAATTCAAGTTGCTCCCTTCCGTCAGCCTTATTCTACTGAATACTTGAAAATGCAAACACACGTCTTCGACTTTTTTAAACATAGCACATTTTAAACTTATTTAACCTTCATCATAGCCCTATGGCACAGGATATCATTATCCTTTTACAGCTAGGAACACTAGGCACAGAAGGGTTTAAGGACCTGCCCAGGGCTGCACAGCCAGTGAGCGGAAGAGACACAGTTCAAGTCTGCCCAGCCTCCGGAACCATTACTATGTTACAGCCGCTTCTAAAACCTAAAGAAAATACTAAATACATTCTCATTGCCTTCTAAATCATAACAGCTAATACAGAAAAGGCTGTGGCATTAAAAAACACTGAAGAGGGGACGCCTGGGTGGCTCAGTTGGTTAAGCGGCTGCCTTCAGCTCAGGTCATGATCCCAGCGTCCTGGGATCGAGTCTCCCTCTGCCTCTGCTGCCACTCTGCCTGCCTGTGCTCTCTCTCTCTCTCTCTCTCTGGCAAGTAAATAAATAAAATCCTTAAAAAAAAAACAAAACAAAACACTGAAGAGGTTTTAATAAGATAAGAGGATACAGTAGTCAGAAACTAAGTAAGAAACTAACTTCAAAACAGGAACGGTTCAAGTTACAGGGACACTAACGGACTTAAAACGAGAGCTGCCATCAGGGCACTACACACTCACTATGAAACGACTGCAGAGGCCTCGCAGAGTATTTGAACAATACAGAAAGAAGCCAAGACACAAAGCTACATAATTCTTTGAGCTAGTAAGAATTAAGAAAACCTAGAAGTTCCTTACCTGTATGCGTTCTGAGATGAATATTGAGGTAATAATTTGAACGGAAAAACTTTCCACAATAACTACATTCTCTTGAGGATGTAAGATGCTTTATTTTTCCTCCATCATCATTTTTATCTTAAAGCAGAAACAAAAAATATTTCTGTAAGAAGACAGCTCAAGTACACGAGTAAGACAAGCTGACATCAAGTATTTTTGATGGAAACTTTTTTATGGAAAGCATAAAATAATTTTTGTATCGGTGCTGGGGTACACCAGAAAGGATAGAACACACCACACGCTATTTTGAGACTGTCTGAAGTTTTCGAAGCTTTTTAGAACATGTGTGCCCTGTTTCTAGGTTTTGTTTTTGTTTTCTGAGTCCAGCAGAATTCAGTGTCCCGGGTTCAGTCCTTCCTTTGCCTCAATCACAGGAAAGATCGTAGCAGACTGACACGCATGGGCAACTTTCTGTTCTCCAAGCATGTCTGCAACCAGCAGGAACTGGCAGTCTCCAGCTGGACCTACAGACACGGGCTGGGATAACCCGCCGCTTCAGGAAAACTGATTTAGAACACTCAGCCAATTGAAATTGCCAATTTCCCCAACCACCAGGGGAAAGAAGTCTGTCTTAAGATTGGGCCAGCTACCACTAGAGGGTAGCAAGCACAACTTAATCTTTAAAGAAAATAAAAGGTTTGGGCACTGGGTCAAACGCCTAAGAAAGTTTGTCAAAATTTAGCACGTTTTGGAAAGCAAATTGTATCATTCACAAGCACTCACGTGGCCAAAAATATATGAGATCAATCAAAATCTGTGCCCAAATGACAAAGGCCTAAACCATATACTTCAATCTCTGCAACAACCAGGCCGGCGTATCTGGGCTGCAACAGAGTGAAGGCCCACTGGGGACACTAATTAAAGGATGATCACACCCAACCACCAGCCTCCAAAAGACAATGACATCTGCTACAGGGAAGATACCTGCTCCCAGAAACGTGACTGCTAAAGCTCTAGATAACCCTGCTCTTACTGAAGACTATGACGTGCACCGCAATGAGCACCAGGAAGTGGAGTCATCTCTTAAAATTGAGCAAAACCAAACTGGCTCTTTTGCCTTGAAAACTGTTAATTCCAACTAAAAAGGGCTCTTTTCCCTGCTCCTTCCCCATTTTGCATTTTAGATTATGTAGATCTAGCTTACAGATTTTAAAAAGCAGCTTAGGAGCCAACCATGGGCAGCCTCCAATCCAACAGACAGGACTGCACGGTCCCCTCACTCCTCAACTCCCCCCGACAAAAGGCATCCACCGCTAAACACCTCTAAACACCGTCAGCAGGCAGAGACCACCACTGACGGCGAAGACTTAAAAAAACAATCACATGAACAACCACTATTAAACCTACTATGAAGTTGAACAAACACAGAAACAATTGCCTTTTGATCCTAAAAGTCAATCTCAAGAAAGCCAGGTTGACAGTAAGTAACAGGAAGATAAATCCAGACCACCACATCATAATATAGACTTAGGAAAATCAATTTTCTAAATACAAAAGGCCCAGCTTTGTCTTACAATCACACCCAACGAGCTGCATTAGAACCTTACTGCAATTTCCTACTCCCAAGTATGTGTCAGGATTTATGGTATGTTGCATCATATCCAAAAAGTTATGAAATCCATCTGTTCGAACATAAAGGACGTGAAATGTCCACAGACACCTGGTCCCTGCTCCTTTGGTACTGCCTCTGATTTTACAGTTCCCGCAAGGACTGCAAACTTTTTATCAAGAGGCTGTTGAAATTATCCTTGGAGGTGGAAGACGAGGGTCGATGAACCAATTTTGCGAACAGAGAGAAGAAATCAGGGCAAAGAAAGGTTAAGCAACATGTAATCAGCCACAGAACAATGCAGTGGCAGAACCAGACGAAGGGCAAGTCGTGGCGCTCCCAGCTGCGGGCATTCTATCCGCCTGGCGACCAGGACTGCCACCTGCTTCTTCTGCCCACACCACCCATTGGCAGAAGGAGACCGGCCATCTCACTTCTTTCAGGGCAACGGGGCAGCTCACAGACCCAACCATCTCCCCACTACCGCATGTCCCTGAACAGGAAGGACACTACTAGGAACCCCGCTGAAGACAACAGGCCTGTGTTCAAGGCCTTTGTTTTATGATGTCATGAAGACACCATAATGGGGTTTTCTAGATTTCTGAAGACTGTAGTATCCTAAGTGCTAAGGTTTCCTGTGTTCCCTGAAATTCAAGACATCCTAAATCCTCATCAGGAACGTCATCCTTCGTGTGATGGCAAAGAGAACCCGACACTGTTTGGAGCACGAAGAGTCCAGGGTACGATGTGGCCAAATTCACTTTGAGTCTCACACCCGAGTTCGCACAAGCCAGCCACATACCATCAAGCTACAGCCAAAGACCACTTTTGTGAATGATAACATCCCTCTTAGACTGAGTCACGTTCCCACCATTCAGTTGGGTGGCCTCAACTGACGCAGGGGCTCTTTTAACTGCCTTCAAGGAGCCAAGCCCTTTATTCAAACAAAATATTATTTAACAGATAGAAGCACCTCTGGTTCAAGTGCAGATGGGCAAGACCTAAAACACGGGGGGAATCCTCTGCCTTGGTAAGTCCCTGGGGCTCAAGAGATGAGAGGTCCCAGGGCAGCTCGGTGGTTCAGTCCTTAAGTGACTGCCTTCACTCAAGTCATGATCCCAGGGTCCTGGGATGGAGCCCCACACTGGGCTCCCTGCTCGGCAGGCAGCCTACTTCTCCCTCTCCCACTCCCCCTGCTTGTGTTCCCTCTGTCTCTGTCAAATAAATAAATAAAACCTTAAAAAAAAGAGAGAGAGAAAGTTCCTGAGCCTCCAGCCACTATGTCCTCTAAAAGCCATTCAGACAAGACAAATCTGACTGAGCACTTGAGATGCTTTTCAACCATCTTTGCTGTGCTCAGTCCTTTTATTTCACACACAAATGCTTAGTGCCCGAGCTCTTAGCAAACACTAGCCCCGCAGACAGAGGACAGGGTAGCAGGTAGCACCCGTTTCTCTAAAGATAACCCTTGCTCTGGCTGAGAATCATTCCCGGTACCTTCTGCGGCGAGAGCACCGAGCAGAGGAAGCGCACGAGAGCTCAGTCTTCCAACACAGGGATGCGGGGCGCATGGAAGGCCAAGCCCTGAGGCCAAGCCCAGCATCTCTCCCCGGATGCCACGGGCACCAGGGCCACACACTCGCGGGCTGGGGGACCGCCCCGCAGCGGTCGAGGTCCTGCATCCCTGGCACCCCACCCCCCGCTGGGTGTCAGCCGCACACGCACAACACGACCTGGACACCCAGAACTCTCTAGACGCTGCCAGATTCCACTGGGGGCAAAAGCCCCAGGTCGGGGGACGCCTGGGTGGCTCAGTGGGTTAAGCCGCTGCCTTCAGCTCGGGTCATGATCCCAGGGTCCTGGGATCGAGTCCCGCATGGTCTCCTTGCTCGGCAGGGAGCCTGCTTCTCTCTCCACCTCTGCCTGCCTGTGTGCTCTCTCTCTCTCTCTCTCCTTCTCTCTGACAAATAAATAAAATAAAGTATTAAAAAAAAAAAAAAAGCCCCAGGTCGGAACCACTGCCCCGGCCCGATGCACAAGGGAGGACGCTGTGAGGCCGGCGTGGCCTCTGCGACCAAAGATACAGCAACAGCAGGTTCAGAACGGGAAGAAACCCCGAGAAGAATCACGGCCCTGCGAGCTGACGGGGCTCGCGACCGGCGGGCACCCCAGGGGCCTGGGCGTCCCCCCGGCCACCCCCGGGGCCCGCGATCTCTGGGACGGGGGCAGGGGCTTACCCAGATGGAGCCCCTCGGGAAGGCCGTCCTCGGAGCCGTCTTCAGAGCCGCCCTCCCGCTCGACGGCTCCGTTCTCGTCCAGGGCGGCGGGCAGGTCGGGGGAGCACGTCCTGGGCTGCCGTCCGTCGGCGGCCATGGTGGGCGACTCGGCGTCCGCCCTGCGCTCCTTCTTGTGCACGCGCGAGTGCAGCACCAGCTGGTGGTAGGTCCGGAAGGCTTTGCCGCACTCGGCGCAGTGCGTCGGCTTCTCCTTGCTGCCCGACAGCTTCGGGTCGGCCTCCGCGGAAGGCACTTCGCCGCCGGCGGCTCGGGGCTTCTCCTTGTCCTGCGCGAGGCCCGCGCAGCCGCTCCGGCCCGCCCGCGGCCTCCCCGCGCCCTCGGCGTGGCTCTTGCCGGCGCCCCAGATCTCCAGCAGCTCCTCCTTCTCCGAGCACGAGTCGTCGTTGTCGGTGCTGCCGTCCTGGCCCGGCTGCTCCTTCACCTCGCGGCACACGGCCACCTTCCCTTTGGTCGCCAGCTGCCAGGCCTGGTAGGTGGTGAACGGGTCGAGCTGAGGTATCCATTTCGGGGGCCTGCGGCCGCTGTCGGGGTGCGAGGCGGGCCTCAGCCTCAGGAACTGCAGGAGCTCGTCCCCCGGGGGCGCCGTCCCCCCCGGCGGGGCGTCCGTGCGGGGCCCGGCGGCCCCGGAAGCCGGCTCTTTGGTGTGCATTTTCCTGTGCTCGAGGAGGCTCTCCTTATTCGGAAAGAGGAAGCCACAGACCATGCAGATTTTGTAAGGGGAGGCGAGGCTCTCGGCCGCCGGCTCCTGCACCACCTCGTTGATGGTGGCGGGGCTCTCCGCGCCCTGCTGCAGGCGGCTCTTGGCGCCCGCCTTGCCGGTGTGCGTCCGCATGTGGTTTTTCAGGAACCAGGGCTCCTTGAATCTTCGGCCGCACACGCTGCACCCGTACGTGAAGGAGTCCTTGTGTTTCTTCATGTGGATCTCGACGTCGAAAGCCACTCTGAAGGTCTGCCCGCACACTTCACAGCTAAATTCTTCATTTTCTTTACAATTCTTGTCCTTGGGAGGCTCTGCTCTCACTTGACTTTTATCGAGGGGACTGAGATACTCCGCTTCCACGCGCAGGACCGCGGGCTCACAGAGGATCGGCCGGTGTTGCATTAAGACGTGTTTGTTAAGGTCTTCTGAGTGTGTGAAGGTCTGACTGCAAAACATGCAGTCCAAGGGCATATATCCTTCTATTTGGATTATGCTTTTCTCCTGCGTCGCTCTGAAAGGAACAGTGCTGGTCCCTTTTATCGACACAGCATCATCCAGCTCTGTCTGGGTGCCAAGGGGGCTGCCGATCACTTCTGGTCCGTCCATATATACCAACAGGGACTGAGTTGGCATGTTTCCTGGCACTTTAGGATTGTATATAAAATTAGAATCCGGTGGAGGAATTTCTGGAATTGGGATAAGGCCACTTGTAAGACTTGTCACTCACACCCCCAGCAGCCCTGCACTTAGCACTAGAACAAATATTTGTTATGAAAGTTCAAACGAAAGTATATTCCTGTAGCGTCTTATCTTCAGAAGTCATAGGAAGCTCGGTGACAGAGCCTCTCACTGGTTCTTTGCACACACAAGGCAGACAGACTCCCCAACGCTTTGATTCAAATATGAGTCAGCACAAAGCATTAATTCTCTTTGTCTCCACTGAGTGAGTGATTCAATTGAGCAAGAAGTCAATCCCAGCAACCTGGAGACAAGGGATTTCCAAAACCTAGAGGGGCCAAAAAAAAAACACAGAAATGGTTAGCTGCAGCCAGGGGAAAGAGAAGCCTGGTGTGGATGAGTCACAGCTGGTCGGCTCGTAGCAGAGAAGGCGCCCAGGTCATCTGCAGCTCTGTTAACCAACACAGTGCGTGTCCAACATGCTAGTTAATTAAATCATTAGCATTTTATCCAATCAGTACACTTAGCAAATCGCTAGATTTTCATCCAGCTAAGAAACTTAACACGTGGTCCTTGGATGATTTCAATCTATAATGTGAAGATTCAGAGCAGAAACTGTTAAATTCAGCAGAATACATGGTAAATGCCAACACTACCAGGCACATGGGTATCCTTATAAACAGACACCGACTGCGAAAAATGACAATTACAGCACTTGAAGTAAAACTTTAAAAGCCAGAACTTCCAACTGTCTTATATATAGTCAAGAAACACAAATGCCGGGCACCTGGGTGGCTCAGTGGGTTAAGGCCTCTGCCTTCAGCTCAGGTCATGATCCCAGGGTCCTGGGATCGAGCCCCTCATCGGGCTCTCTGTTCAGCGGGGAGCCTTCTTCCTCCTCTCTCTCTCTCTGCCTGCCTCTCTGCCTACTTGTGATCTCTCTCTGTCAAATAAGTAAAGTATTTTAAAAAAAATTTTTTAAATAAATAAATAAAATAAAATAAAAAAGAAACACAAATGCCTAAATGCACCTTTGAAGCTTACGCATGCACCTGCCAACAACACACATACACACACAAAACCCAGGAACCTTCCCTGAAATCCATGTTCAACGACTATAGAACACCTCGGGATGATGCTCATCCTGACCAAGAGAAACCTTCCACATTTTGGCTCATAGGATATTCTAACCCCCAACCTGCTGCCCAAATTCCCAGTTTGCTTATAACAACTTTCCGCCGTCAACAAACCTCAGGGTTGTGCTTCCCTGTCCACACAAAAAATAAGAAAATACATACACAAAGCAACTTTGTGCATATACACTTTAAATAAAATCCTCCACACTGCCAGCCCAACATGGCTCAGTCTTCCATGAGAAAACAGGTCCTCCCGTTTTTTAACCCACCTTTCACATTATGCACTGGCCAGTTGAAAAACGGACTAGGACTCTATTTAGCTTTGCAGGCTCAAGATTTAGAAGCTAATTTTCATTCTTGAAGAACTAACCTCCAAAAACCCAATACCACCCCCCCCACCTTTCTGGCAAGCACAGAATTGGTTTTTAAATAGCTTCTCTGTGACTTTAACGGAGGTCTGTTCATTCTCGCAGCAAAACAGAAAGATTGCCAACTGCTCCCATCACCTCCAGCTCTACTGTCTTCTCTCCACTTCCTCTAAGAGCGAGGGCCTCTAGGCTCCCAGAAGACCAGGCAACATTTCTTCCCCTGCTTTACACTCATAATACAAGAAAATTCTCAGGCCCCTTGCTCTCTTTAGTTTTGAATCAACCCTATCTTTAACATTAAGCTTTTCTAAACAAGACTGCAGATCAAAGATCAGGGTAAAGAAAGAACGCACTGAAGTGTTTTATCTTAACTTCTGGGTCTTTTGTTGTAATCACAATGGAGGATAAAACACTGGGGACTCGCTACCAGCTTGGTGGGAAGTAACAGAACACTCCAGAGACCTGAGTTCTAGTTCGGACTAAGTCACAGCCTTCAGGCCGTCACCACCACATACCCCATCTTGGTCTACTTAATTAATTAATCTATTTAATGGTGGGGATGATTAAATGACAAGTTCATCCTCAAGAGTTCCAAATCTCTGTGGTTCTGGGGGGTAGGTTTACATTATGGACAGACCTAATTTGGGGGGTCTATGCAGTCATTTATTCACTGGACAAACATTTACTGATGGCGAGAATACCCGGTAATATTTTACCTGAAGAAATTAACAGTACATATTCTAGAAAAGCCAGCTCTCAAACTCAGACAACACTGTTTTCACCAGCTGACGGCTATATGAAAAACAGAAACAGCTCAACGAGTTCTCCACAAAGTACACAGATAAATTTCAATTTGAATAAAGGCTGTCCTCTATTTGAGACACTTTCTATTTTTTGGTTGCAAAATAGCTTTTTAAAAAATGAAAGAATGGCAATAGGGAGCAGTAAAGTTTTTGTTTTTTTTTAATGCCCTAATTTGCCAAAATCAAAGTTAGTGCTCCATATCAGACCTCAACATAATCTTTTATTTTTTTCTTTTAAGAAATTCTACTACTCTTGATATTTTAAATTTGGGGGAACTCCAGTTTTCTACAGATAATTTTTCCCAAAAGGACACCGATCCTAAACTCAGTCTCTGAATGAGAAACATGATGTGGGTACATCCCTATTATTTATTTCCCACCCAGGGTAATGGCATGTAACTGGAAATGCCTGACTTCGAGAAACAGTTCGGTTTCAATTTTTAATCTCTGAAATGCTCAAATATCTGAGTAAAAAGGAAGTCATCATCAGCTTCTAACACAAGACCTGAAAGATTAGTAAAGGAGGCACAGTGAGAAAAAGAAAAAAAAAAAAAATCAAAGAAAGAAGAGCTTCAGTTTGCCCTTCATTTTGTGGGTGAAGGATGGATGAAGGCCTGGAGATGAGGGGAAGGAGGCCCTGCGCCAGGCAACACTGAAGCACTTCTCCCTCAAGAGAAGCTTCTGGCACAGATTCTGATGGTCATTAACTGTGCACACAACTGTCCTGGGCAGTAGACTGCGTTGGGTCATTGCCATCCTTACTGCTCGCTCAAGAACAGAAACCTGGGCCATTCCTTTGGAGTAAGAGCCCAGGAGGGGAGACCCTGTGTCCACCGTGTTCGCTGCTATGCCCCCTCCCGCCTAGAAGGGGTCTCTGGCACGGGGTCAGGCCCTCACGAAACCCCCAGTGACTAAATGAACAAACAGTCCATGGTCAGCACAGGGGTAGAGTCAATATTGCCCATCTCTGGCCACAGTCACCAACCATAACTCAGCTGATATTAAAATTAACTTGAGGGTTCATCAGACCTTCTACCACCTGGCTCTCTCTGTTGGTGCCATCTAATACGTCATTCTCTGCAGTTTCAAGGGTATAATAAAAAATAATCATATTTAATCACACCACGAAGTTGACCCGCACAAGCAACACTGTATCATTCGGATTTCAAACTGCTCTCCTTACTGAACCACCGAAGCAGAAATGCAGGACAAGCTGGGGAAATCTGAGAGCAAATGCCTTCAACTCTCAACTTAGAAACTGAATGCAGACTAAACACTTCCTTAACCTATAAACCAATTATCTATATCACTTAAAACCAATCTGCTAACAAAATCTAAAATCTTTTAGAGTGATTGCAATAACAAAGACTTTAATACTAACAAAACTTACCAAAAAATAGACATTCTAATCTAATTACTGTTAATAACAACCATGCCAGGCGAGTCAAGTGAGCACCCACACAGCCGTCCCTGAGCCCTCGGCGTCTCCAGGGGGAGCACACAGAAGCCAACCGCACAGCAAGACGCGGCTGGCAGGGAAGTTGTCTGTCTCCGCGGAAGAACTGGAGGAGGGAGGAGGGAGGAGGGAGGAGGGAGGAGGGAGGAGGGCGGGATCATAATCCAACCCCTACAATCTAAATGCGTTTAGTTTGCAGGAAAAGTCAGCGTGCGGAAACACACTAGGCTAACTGAAAGGCAGCTGGCAGGAATGTTTTCCAATGTTTAAAAAAATGCTCTTAAACCTTTACTCAGGTAAATGACAGCACCTACCCTTCAGCCGTAAGCCCCAGGCACCGGAGGCAATACGCAGTGTCACCTCATAGTCTCAAAGAATCGGAGGGCTTACTTGATACTGTGATCACTTCAATGGAGACTTTTTCAAGAAAAACTGACAACCACATAATCTTTGAAAAAAAGGTAGGAACCGTATTGTTTGTTATCAGTGCCTGAAACAGAAGTCTAATGCTCTCTAGGCCATGTCTCCCGGTGGTGGTGGTTTTTGTTTTGTTTTGTTTTTTTAAGGCGGATACTCGTTTTTGAGTAAAAGCTCCTGTGAATTCTGCACAACCTCTAGATTCTGACATTAGCAAATATTATACATTGTACAATGCTTAATGAAAAACACGTTAATTTGTGCTGGAGCACAACAAATGAGAAGTCACTGCCACCTTGCTGACGACTGCTGTGACTTGGGAACAGTTCTTTATGTCCACATGTACTCACGCTGTTAACCTTCAGAGACTGTACAGGCTCTGCTTAGCTGAACAGGTCATCTCACATCTTTTCGATATGGCATATTTATTACCCTATCATAGAGCAACAGGAATTCAAAGGCCTCAAAAACTGACAAAACCACATAAAAATTCCATTTATAACCAAGTCATTTGCTGCATTCCTGCAAATCTACTTTCTTCCTCTGAGTTACTTAAGTGTCCAAATAAATGATCATTAAAATATTTAACCCAAACGAACTGCTGGTCTCTGGCCAATTCATTTGTACCCTTTAAGCAGCAAAATTATCTCCAAGATCTGGTCAGGAAACTTACAGTTTTTCTATAAATGTTCCTTCGGAAGGTCACACGTACCCTTTTTTGTCTTAATCCAACAAGTGGAGAGAGCTGCACAGAGAAAGCCACAGTGCAATCCAAACCTGTAACTTTAAATCCTTCAACCCTATTTCAAGGAAATCACCAAGGTCACACCCATGAGCTAAATGGTCAACCCAACTTTCCTAATATAGCTGTGGAAAGATGCTGAAAAGTTCAAGTGAGAGAAAAAGATTAAAATATTCCGAAGTTTACATTCAACATCACAATCTCAATGACCCAAAAGCAAATGACTGTTCAAAGGCAAAGCTTGGGAGAGCAGATCCTACCAAGCAGTCTCATTTTCTTGAACCGTAGGAAGAGCTCAGTCCTAACTACGATCAGAGACCAAAGTACTGTAAAAAAGTGTAATCACATTAGTATATTTGAGTGTCACGATTAAAAATGCTGCCTGATTCATTCCAAATCAATTAAGGTCAGTTAAATGATCTTAATGTGAACTTGAAGCCCCACATACTAGTTTTAGTTTCGGTATTATCAATACTACAGATCATGTGGTCTGTAAACTGGCTTTTCAAAATTCCATCCTGACCGGAAAAAGAGAAGTCTAAGGGAAATGAATAAAAAAAGACTTTTCATTAAGCGAGATGAAGCCTGGCTCTCTGTGAGGTTCCAGTACTGCTCCTTAACCAGTAAAGCTTTGAAAAGATTTAAGACAGGACAACTGCACCAAAAAGAGGGATTTCACAAACTGAAACAGCCAACTCTTCAGTCTCTACCTGTATTCTTTTGTCCTCCACAAGGAGCGAGAGAGCACGCGTGTGCCGGATAACTGTATCTACAGATAAACACCTTTAGCCAGCCTGCTACACCACCCTCCATACCTACAGCTCTTTCTCCACAGGGCCCAATGGTGAGTGTTCTTAATTATACCCCATTTAACTAACCAGATTAAATATAAACATGGGCACTGCCTTTTACGGCAGGAGCTCTTTCTTTAGCAACATTTAAATATTCCCCTCCCTATCTCTGTTGAGCAAATAACTCTAGCTGTATGTCTGGCTCTTTTAAGTCACCTGTTTGCTTTCAAAATTAAGGGGAAAAACTCTCCTTTCAATTCATCCATATAATCACCGCTAAGGAGACTTATATACTCAACTGAAAACAGAGCTTATCTGCAGATTAAAAAAAAAAAAAAAAAAAAAACCAAAACACTTCTTCTGGTGTAACTGACCTGTTTTGAGGTTATCCTGATTGGACACAGGTAGGAGAAAGAAAAACATGTAGTTCTCCTAATGCTGATACAAGAACAAAAGAGATCCAGACTCCCAACCTCCAGTCCAACCAGAACTGCATTTTAAGTCCATGAAGCTTCCTGACACGCAAGAACTAATGAACAAACAATACACAAACCCCTAACGAGGCCATTACAGAACTGGCACCCGACCCCAGGGTCCTGTGGCTCCTCTGCACCGAGTGAAGGAATGTGGTTAGAAACAACTTCGGTAAAGCCTGAGGAACAAAAGCTGAAGAATTTAAACTGATTCTGTCAATTTAACTCACCCAGCTGTCTGTTCGGGTTTAGTAATTTTATTTCTCAACTTTATCATAAAATTACCAAACTGGCCCCTAATTTCCAGTAACTCAGTTATGTAGTTACCCTGGGCAGGAAGTAATGGGGATGTTAAGAACAGTCAGTCAACAATGTTCAAATGTAAAGTCGTTAATGAGCATTCCAATGTTAAGCAGAAAAGGACAGTTTGTGGCGGCAGCTGGCTACCAGGGGCTGCCCCACTATTTATCTGGAAGATAACTTTATACAAGAATCGAGCTTGCTCATCAAGAAGGGCAGATTTTGGGAACGGATGGTCCCTGTCCCACTTCCTCAGAATCCGATTTCTCTCTGCCCTCATGGTCTCCATTCAAAATCCCGTGCCCCACAGGCCACTCTAAATTTGCCTAACTCTGCTGCCGGCTGGAGAAAAACAATCCAGATCACCTTTTTCCTAAAAGCCAACACTTGAGAAGTTTCTACACTGCCCCCAAGAAAGGAGGCCTTTCGGTCGTAATGATCAAGCTTCCCTCTCCCAAATTTCAGAAATTTCCTGCTGTCTTTGTGTAATTCCTTCTTTCTTCCACGTGCATTTAAACTGGTTAACACCCCTCCCCTGGGCTCCCCCGCCCCCGCCCCCGCATCTGGAGATGGGGTGTACAAATTGAGACTCCCCCACCGCCTCAAGTTTAGTTTACATGCTGTAACTAAACCCTTCCCTATTTAGAGCGTTTAATGTGACTGGGATTTCTTTTCTTTCAGCTCAGTAGCTGTTCTGTAAACACCTTCCAGGTTTTTATTTGTAACACCTCAGCAACCTGAAAACGGTTCTGTATGTTCCAAATGTAGTCGTTTCAATTGAAATCTCATTACACTGACTGTATTCTAGTGGAATACACCTCAGCTTATACAACGGTCTCAGATTTCCCGTTCCTACTGTACAATTCTGAAGCTTGAAAATATATAGCCATTGTTCAGGACTTTGGCTTCAACTTTCCAATTCACTTGCTAAGCATACGGCTACGGGGTTACACTCAAATAGGAAATTAGCAATGAACCATTTAAAATAAGTCATCCCCAGCAACCTCAAAAACCCTGACATGCAGGCCATACTTAGCATATGTTGAGATGGAACATTCTCAACTGAACTTGTCTTTGAGCAAATGGAAACAAAGCTTCACGTGGAACATAAAAAAGGCCCAATCATTTACAGTCCTCAGAGAGTCCGATAAAAGTATCTTTTTTTTTCAAGTAGTAGACAGCAGACAGTCAAGAGTCATTAGAACTACTCCAAAGTTCTTACGCACCAATACCATGTTTGTGACAACTGTGAGAAAAGCATGTAATTTTATAAAGTGGGAAAACAGCCCATCTTTTGGGACCCCCAAGGCTCTAATCAAGCGTCTCAGAATTAAGAGTGCTCCAGGGTTGGGAAAAGGCAGCCCTGCTGTGGCAAAAACATGCCATTTCATCATAAATGTTGTTAAAAGAGAGAAGTGATTATCTGAAAGGAGGAGAGAGGGACTCCGTCACTGCCGGGCCATTATACCCCTTAATTATTTCATCAGTTTGTAAGTGACTTGATTATTAAGTCTTATTTTCTGATTTCCTCTTTAAAGGTCCACTGGAAGGGAACCAGGGGCTGCTATTCCTCCCAGAAGTTCCTCTGCCAAAAATGGAGGCTTACAGAGAGAATGCAAATCCACCTCCACCTTCAAAGTAAAGGCAAAGTCAAACCCTCCTCTCTTCCCGCCTCCCTCCTCTTCCCTCCACTACCTTGGGGGGGGGGGGGGGGGACAAAATCAAGCTGTGATCTAAATAGATTCTTCAGGGTGAAGGGGGAAAAATATTTTCTACAAATTTTATCGAAGTGGTGTATTAGTTCCTTTTTTTGATTAGGAAGTGAAAGGGAATAATATGAACCCAAGACAACTGCTAAACTTCTCTCTTACAAGTTATTAAAAACAGCAAAGGTCAAACTGCAAAGTGTTAGAAGGTGCTGTGAAGATAAAAAAAGACTGAATGAAGTTAGACACTAAAGAAAAGTATGTGTCCTTCACCTGGAAAAGTCATAACCCTCCCCCACTTCCTCCTCCAGCTCGAAAACTAAGGTGGGGTCTGAAGGAGCAGCCTTCCTCCTCACACCAAATTAAAATTCCAAACAATCAGATTATTAACCCCATTCCAACAAACAAGCCAAATAAATTGTAAATTTGTGTCGTAGCTACTGACAACAGGATTTTTAAATAAGTCACTGTGCCTCTTTGAACTTAATACTTATATAACTGATGGGGGGGGGAATAGCAGCAATTTGGGGTGGGAGGGGTTTGACCTCACTGAAACACCAGTATTAAAAACACACACTACTAGAGTCTTTGGGACACTGAACAAAAACAGTATCTAAAATAAACATGACTTCTCAGAAAAAGTCATCTACCATTAAGGACACACCTTAAAAGTTCTTAGCACACATTAACTAAGCAAGCACAAACTAGTGGTTTGACTGCTGTATTTTTCAGACAAAAAGCTATTAGATTATTACTCTGCACTTGTCACTGCAAACACTGAAGGCTTTTTAGAAACTCTAGATTATTCATTCTCAAAGTTTTATAAAATTTAGCATTTTAACTCTTATTTGGTATCAATCAAGGCATCCATCCTGGGGGAGGAGGGGAGTACAGTAAAAGAACATTTTAAAATGTACTTCTTTGACACATACAAAAGAGAAGGTGCAAGGCCTCCCAAGACCCCTACCTAGTTGCCAGGCCTGGCAGGCAGCTGTTGTTACCCTGCCTTTTCTTTTGTTGAGCTTAATCTCATGTCAACTCATTCAACCAACTCAAAAGCGATGAAGACATAATTGAATCAACCTGAACTAAATCAGACCTAGGCTTCTTAAAACACACAGCTTAATAGTTCCAAACGATCTAGAAAGCTAGGAAACCAGCTAAGATGTAGCATGTAGTGGTCTACTAGTACTACTCGACCCCAAACTGGCCCAAGGACCACCGCAACAGACTTGCAGCTAATAAACGTTTAGGAATGTTCCTGCCAATGCCTCAAGCCCTATAGGCTGATTCTGAAAGATAAATTGCGACTCAAGGAATTTCAAAGAGGAACACACCAAAGACTTAAACTTTTAAGTGACTTTTCTTTTCTTGGGGGGGGGGGGAGAGAAAATAAAGTTTCTACTCCAAGTGTAAGCAAGCCACTGGGGGTCCCAGAAGTGGCCACTGGTGGCTCTTTCCTGTTCCTGTAACTAAACCTTTCGGAAAAGTCCCCGCCTGCCCACCCCACCCTACCCCACCCCCATCCCACCCGCCCAAGAATGCGGCTTCCCGTCCTCGGTGGCCCTTCCCTGAATCCCAAAAAATGTGGGTTCCAACCCAGACCTGAACGTCTGTCCGGATCATGGGCGCAGGTACCTGCCTGCACACCCCACAGGCCAGGTCTTGCCCCCACCCGTGCAGGACAGCCCGGGCCGCCCCAAATCCGGGGCTCCAGGGCCCCCAGCAGCGTCCTCCTCTCCCCTCCCCATCCCGTGCCGCTCGCATTTTGGGGCCAAAGCAAGAGAGAAGAGGGCTCTACATCTGAAACTGCGCGGTTTCGCCACTCAGCGCCTCCTGGCAGAAACTTCCCTTTTAAAAAAAAGAAAGAAAGAAAGAAACACTTAGAGGCGAACATTTCAATCCTTCCTGCCCTTTGGTTACTAGTTCTGCTTCCAGTTGGCTTCGGGACTCCAACTAGAAGCGAGAGCTACACAGATACTCTTTAAGCGTTTAAGGGCTATTTAAAAAGTTTCAAAAATCTTTAAAATTAAAGAGGTGGGGGGAAGACACCTTATCACACACATCCAGGAAACGCAGCCCGTGCACCGCCAGCTCAGGGACGGGCAGGAGACAGGACTCCCGGGAAAGGATTTTGGGGGCGCCGGGGGGGTTGCTGGGGTGCGCGTTGGGGTCCGCGGCGACGCCAAGCCCCTCCCTCGGCCCCTGTAGACGCGCCCTCCGCCCGGCCCGTGTGGACGGTCCCGGCCATTGTTTGCGGGGGACGCCTGTTAGGACGCATTGTTTTGGCTGTTCCCAAGTTGCCTCGGCCCCTCCCGGGCCATCGCGGGGGACCCCGCACCGGCCCCCTCCTCTCCGCCCGCCCCCCACGGCCCAGCCGGCAAACCCGGAGAGCCGCCCGGCGGAGCCACCCAACTTTTCCGGAACAGCCCCCCACCCACCCACGCACGCACGCAGCCCCCGGCTCCCTGCGGCCAGCCCCTCGGTCCCGGCCGGAGAAGGGGGACTCCCCGCCCCCAAGCCATCCTGACTATCCCCGAGAGTGAGTGTGATGGTAAAACACTGTACACACCGGGGGCTCGCCCGGCACCTCCTCGCCGCTGGAATCGCTCCGAAGCCGGGTGGGGAGGGGGCGCCCTAGAGGAGCGGAACAGAGAGCTGGAGCGGGGGCCGGGCGGGGCGGGGGTCCTCCGGGGAGGGGGGCGAGCTAACGAGCACGGGAGACTCGAGGGCGGCTCGGGGGGACTCCGGAGGGCGAGGCGAGGCGCCCCTGGGCCCGGCGCGGGCGGGGGGCGCGCCCCCTTTACCTGCGGCTCCGGCTCCTCGGCCATTTCCTCGCTCGGCGGCGGCCGGGACTGAACTGACACCACACGAGCGAGCCGAGGTTTGAATGAGGAGGGCGCAGGCGAGGAGGGGAGGGGGCGGGGAAGGCAGGAGGGAGGGGAGGCGACGGGGAGTTTCTCTCGGCCTTTTGTGCGGACACCTCCCGGGTTCCGCGCCCGCACCGGCCCCCCAAAAGAGACGGGGGGCCCCTGGGCGCGGGGCGAATCCATCTCCCAGGGCGCCTCGGGACCCCGCGCCTTGAAGACCCCCCCAGAGGGGGCACCCCCCCGCCCCCACCCCACCCCCGCCCGGGGGATTTGGGGGCCGGGCTCACCTCGGGCGCGGGGCTAAGGTGAGCGGGGCGGGGGTGCGCACAGGGGGCAAAGGCGCGGGCGCCCCCTACTCGTCCGCGCGGGGACAGTGCAGGCGCGGGGGGTCCCTAGAGCCGCCGGGGCGCGGCGCGTCCGGCGCCGGGGGACTGTTGGGTCAGAAAGTGCTCAGGGAGCAGCTGTTGCGCCCTCCCTCGGCCCCGCCGCTTGGAGACGCCCCGCCTCCTGCCTTCACCGGCCGCGCGGCCCCGCCCCCAGGCCCCGCCCCCGGGGCACGTGGTCCGCGCAGGCGCGCCCCTGCCCCGCCCACCGCCGCGAACTCCACCTCCGGGATGAGAGCGAGCGGACGAGCGCGCGCCCTCCCGTTCTCGCCCGCGATTCCCGCGCACGCGCGCGCCTTTCACCGCCCCCACATCCCCGCCTCCCGCCATCCGGCTAAACGTGGCCCGCGCGCGCTCCGGCGGTTCCAGTGACAGGTACGCGGGGAGGGGGCCGCGGGGGCAGCGCGCAGGCGCAGATGACGCCTCGGCCTGGCCGCCTCCCCCTCCCTTGCAAGGTGTGCCCAGGAGAGGGAGGGGCCGGCAGCCGAACTCCCGGGTCACCCCGAATTACCAGCAAAAAGCCTCTACACACATTTGAGTAGGTTAGAAGGCGGCAGTGCCCAGTTTTTCAGATTTTCGTCAAGTGTGAGCGGGGTCGAGGAGATGACATGATTAAAATGGTTTAATTAATCTTCATAAAGCTATCCTATAATAATTGTTTTTCTAAAAGAGCCCGACTTGCGCCGCTTTACACCTTGAGATTTCTACACTTGGCCAAGGTTCCAAGAATCCACTTGGCTTTGCTAGAAATCCACGTGGATGAAACTGAGCTAAAAACGGGGGGCGGGGGCCAAACTAGCCTCGCCCCCTCCCCTTCCCACAACCAACGTATTTAGCGCCTTCCCTACTCCGGCCTGCTCACAAAAAGAAGGGGGTCGGTTCCCAAGGCCTGCGCTCCCTCATTTTAGGTAGGCCCCAGGAGGGCCATAGAAGCTACAATCACAACCACCAAGTTTTCTGCCCTAAAATGCAAACGAATGCAAATGTAAACAGCGCTAAGCAACTCACCACAAACAAAACAAGCCAAGTGTTGTTTTTTTTAATGGGATGTGGGTGTATCCAAAGTGGAAAAACTTAAAACGTATAAGAAAGGCACTTAAAGTATATATTTAATAAAAGGGGTGGGGTGGGGCTATTTAAAATGCTCTCCTGGTGCAGTTCTTAATAGAAAATGGAATTTGAGAGACAGCTTCTTAGCAGAGGGGAAGAATTTGCCAAGTGGGATGTTTTGCTGTCATTTTATATATAACTACTAACCCCACATATGGTCTGGTTAGTCTTTTTTAAAAGAGAAGTGAACCAATTACTTACAATTAATTAGCAGTGCCAAAAGTAAATTCTTTGGCCAGAACTTTTTTTTCCCCCCACTCAAATACACTGCTGTTGATCATTTTTATTTCTAGCATTAGGATTCCTTTTCTCAGGGAAGAGACTATCTTTCTTTAAAATATTTTTTAAACCCTTATAGTCACATCCCAAAACACAATCTGAAGACACTCTTCATAAACAAGAAACTTGATTTAACTTATCAAAACAAATGACTTAGGGCATTGCTACAAAACATACTATGAGTGAGTGGGACGAAGCTGAGTTGTAACATTAAGTGTAGCCTCGCTCTACATGTTAATGGATAACCTTTGAACTCTGAAACCTTGAATGCTGTAAACACAATAGCACTGATAGTTAAAAATTCTAGTGTCAAAATTGGGCAAAAAGAAAAGTCCAAAGTCTTCCGCAGGGATAGGGAAACAATCAAATGTTTTGACAAATAATCGTTTCACTAAGAACAATGAGGCTTCTGGCTCTCAGATCTTGTTGCCACTGAATTATTTTCTGAGCAAAAAAACGGTTGTGCTTTTCTCCCTAAGAGCATCGTATGGTTAGCTACCGTTTCTCTCTCCTCCACCCCCGCCCCAAAAAACCTTATTATGTTGTAGCTTTTAAAATTGAAAGATAATTGTATTAACTGATCTGGCTGCTGAGAGTTTTATACTTGATCCTTAGGTTTGAGCAAAGAATTACAAAGAACCTTATTCCTGGAGGCGTGCCAGTAAAACTGGGAAGTCGGTTGCAAAAATTCTGCCAGTGACTGAGTGCTGGGTTGCAAACACATACTGTGTTTTTAAATGGACATACAGTGATCTGAATTTGCTGTTAAGGGCATCCCTGAGACACACACTCTCCCCTTTGTATGTGAAGACTCCTACTTAAGATTTATTTGAGAAGCCATGCACAGTTAAAACAATTAAACAGGGAAACTCCAAAAGTAAGGGAGAACAAGAGGAAAATGTAGTTTTGTAGTAAAAGCTCAGAACTCATGATTATTCTATGGAATGAAAATTGAAAACAAAGCGTTAGAGTCTATATCTACTTAGCTCCACCCATGAATAATCCTGTTTTGCCATCACCAACCCCCCCCAACCCCGCCCCAGCTAGACTGTCTCTAAAGGAGTCAGGTGCTGCAGAGACACTGGCAACAAAGAAAGAATAGAACCAGAGATGTCCCTTCAAATGGAAACCGATGCTCTGTACATGTTACTCGGAGAAAGGGAGAAAAAGCCCCACTTCACCTCTCCTCCATGCGACAAACATCAGCTACACCTCGTTTTTCACTATTATCCAAACAGACCGGCGCTCCTTAAGATAGATTTCCCAGTGTATGCTTAGAAAATCGCACCATTATCTCTGATTTAATCCTCGTGATAGGAGACCTCTCCATTTGCTAACTTCTGGTTTTCTCTCCAGATGCTGCCTGTCACAGCCTTCTCAGATCATTATAACAAAACAAAACAAAACAAAAACCTTTCTAATTTGCTACATTTAACATGTATTGGAATCATCTTTGGAGACTTAGCCTTAATTAGAAGAACAATGTGATATGATCTTCCTGTTTCACAAGTATTTATGTTACTGTGGAACTATTACAGAGAAACAATTCGGAAACTGCACGGAAATAAACCCCTGGAGCGGAAATGGAGCCAACACAGATACTCGACTTAAAAGAATCCAGTGTTCACAGCAGAGCAGGAAAACCCGAAAAACTGCAGTGAGGAGTCAGCAGGAAAAGAAAATGAGAAAGTTAGGCAAACCTGCCAGCTCTTGCTAACTACAAAGGACATTTGAGAAGGAAACCGGGACAGCCCTTTTAACACGACTGAATGCACTAAATTAAGTAGGGATCACCAACAACTCCAGGGAACGCTCCACTCCTCTCTTTTCTATTAAGTTTCTTGATCCCCACTCAAGTCATCTCGAAATTTTAAGCCCTCTATAAAACATCATCCTACCGTATGATAAAAATAAATTGCAGAAGTCACCTTTTAGAAGCGGAGGCAGGGTCTGGAGCCTGGAGACTCTCCCTCAGAGTTTGCCAGTCCACCTGGCTCAGAACAATACTGTAGGAGACGAGATTGCTGGTTTTTACAAGCAAACTGAAAAGGGAGGGGCCAACCAGAAGGCTCAATTTAAATCGAGGTTTTGATACAATCACGACTTGATTAAATTAATCAACCTTGCTAATGCGCAAAGAGGGTAGTTTATTTTTAACTGTATAGGTCCCATCGGCATGTCCGATTTTTTTGTAGCCGAGTGTCCTCCCCCTTCTGCGAGTGCAACTTTTGTCTTCCACCAATATTCTGGCTGGTTTTCCAAGGTTGGCTTCACTCATGTTACAAATGTAAACTTTCTTTAAAAATCGCATGTGTCACAGAACTTTTGGAGCACCTCTGGAAAGCTTTTGGCACACACCTGATATCCCAGATGGGGAGCTCTGGGAGAAGGGGAGGTGGTAGAAGGGAAAGGCAACTAATGTTTATTGAAGTCTGATTCCCGTTCTCATCTCAATAAATGGACCCGTCGACCATCCAGCCACTCACTCAAGCCACAACCCGGAAGTCAAACGATATTTCATCCCCCGTCCTCCCACCTGCATCTTTAATCCATCAAGTCCTATAATTTCTAGCTTAATGTACCTCAACTTCGTCCACTTACCTCCTTCTCTAACACAGCACCATGACCTCTCAATCTCTCCTCCAAACATTCGGACTAAGTTCTCTTCCAGGTTCTTCCTTTCTAGGTTTGCCTTACTACAAGCTCCACCCGAAGTCCAAGAGATCTTTTTACAGAGTAAATCAGATCCTGTCACCGCCCAGCTTAATGGCTTCCTATGGCCCCAGGGGGGAAAAGAACAAACTCCAGAGCTGGCCTCCCCAGTTCTGTAGACCCAGCCCCTGCCTCTGCAGCCTCAAGTTTTGGCAAGCCCTTCCCTGGGATTCTGAGCTTCAGGCTTTAGGCCTTCCCTCTGACCTAGAGCTTCCAGACCTGTGGCTCCCTTTGCTAGGCTCCCCCTTCCCATTCTTTCAAGATGCCAGCTTCTGTCCCTCTTGAAATTGGTTTAAACTCTGTGCTTGGGAGGGCAGAGAGGGTGGGTCCCCTCTGAAAATGTGCGGTCCTGTCTTCTCTCCAACTGCCCTGCCTCAAGGACTCCAGTTCCACCTTCTGAAAGCTGCCTTAGCCTTAGAATATTACTTAATCTCTCTGGGTTTCAGTTTTCTCATCCACAAAATGGGGAGATAATAAAGAAGAGGAAGAGGAGGAAGACCTTGAAACTTCTCATCACAGGGCACCTGGGTGGCTCAGTGGGTTAAGCCTCTGCCTTCGGCTCAGGTCATGATCCCAGGGTCCTGGGATTGAGCCCCTAGTTGAGTTGAGTCGGGCTCTCTGCTCAGGGGAAGCCTGCTTCCCCCTCTCTCTCTCTCTCTCTGCCTGCCTCTCTGCCTACTTGTGATCTCTGTCAAATAAATAAAATCTTTAAAAAAAAAAAAAAGAAAAAAATTTCTCATCACAGGGAAAAAACTATAAGGGGTGATGGATATCAACTAAACTTCTCATAATCATTTTACAACACAGACATATATCAAATCATTATCTTGTACGCCTTACGCTTATACGGTGTCCTACGTCAACTATATCTCAATACAACTAGAAAATGTAGTATCTATAATTATTACCTATGTAAATAATATTTTGTCTGTAAGACTGGAGAATTATTATTTTTTTTAAAGATTTTATTTATTTATCGGACAGACAGAGATGACAAGTAGGCAGAGAGGCAGGCAGAGAGAGAGGGGGAAGCAGGCTCCCCGCTAAGCAGAGAGCCCGATGTGGGGCTCGATCCCAGGACCCTGGGATCACCATCTGAGCCGAAAGCAGAGGCTTAACCTACTGAGCCACCCGGGCGTCCCAAGACTGGAGAATTAAATGAGGCACACTGCGGAGTTGTAAACCCAGAGTTTTGCAGTGGGGCATGGAGAGGCCTGGCACTGTTCCAGGCATGGGAGACACAGCTTGCCGTAAGCAAAACGAAGTCTTTGCCCCTTTAGAGGAAGACAAATAACACACAGCGAGTATATCTGCAACATAAGGGTCCCTGGAAAGGGGAAGAGGTGTGCGGTTGTAGATCAGGTCTCCCTGAGGAGCAGAGACGCCCCGGACATTATGTGGCAAAGCGTACTCATACGGGGGGCAGAAGAAGGGAGGCTCGGGGCAGGAGAAAGGCTGGCTTGGGGAGAGAACTGCCAAGGAGGCCGGCGTGTCTGGGGTCCAGTGAGTGAAAGGGGAGTCAAGAAATAAGGCAGGACCTCGTAAAGACAGTGGCAATGGCTGGTGTTGAGTCCAGTTGTGACAACATGTCACGCGGCCAGTCCCTTGTCCCCATGTCACTCACTGCACCTGCCGCACTTCATAGAAGGGACCCCTTCCTCATCTTGAAATGTTGTTTCCCTTGCTTTGGACCCCACGTTCTACCGATTTCCACCTCCCCACCCCCATCCTCACTGGACGCTGCTTCTCAGTCCCCATCGTGGGTTTTTCTCCTCTTCCTGTCCTCCAGACTTTGAAGCACCCAAGGCCCAGGGATGGCGCCTTGCCTTCTCTTTCCTGTTCATTCCCTAGATGATTTCATCCAGTCCGATGGCTCAACGTGCCATCTAGATGTTTAGGACTCCCAAACATCTATCTTCCACCCAGACCTCTCCCCGGAACCCTTAAAGCATATTTCCAACTGCCTGGGCCATCTCCTCTCAGATGGCCGGCCACAGCTGTGGTCAGGAGCTGTGCTCAAAGCAGGTGTAATAGAAGTGAACAGTGAAACACAGAGCTCAGCCACAGAGAGGTCCAGTGGGAAGGGAACTGAGGTTTGGGTCTTGAGGCTGGTCACTGGGCTCTTGACTCAGTTTCCTCATCTGTAAAATAGGGATTATAACCTCTGCTTGGCCTGCCTCATTAGACGGTCAGGTTGTCTATGTCAAAGCACAGGGGAGCCCTGTGTCATTCAAAAGCAAAGGTGGTTTTTATAATGACTCTTCTCGTGGTTACAGAGCAGCAACTCCCCAAAAAGCTCTACTTCTGCGTGCGACTGTCTCGGAAGCCCACCTGGAAGCCCACCTAGCCTCAGTTCCCCCGACAAATTTTACACGGGTCCGAAACCCGAGGTTCCGCATTTTTCTGGGAGGAGCCCGCAGAGTCTCTGTCCTCCCTTCCCTCCTTTTCCTTCCATCTCTCCCCCTCTGGATGAGAGTAAGGGTCCAGTGAGTGGTCTGTGTCATTGGTTAAAAATGTCATTTTTATTTATTTATTTATTTATTTATTTATTTATTTATTTCTGGTCTGAATCAGACTGCTCATTCCATGAAGAGCAGGGACTTGTCCAAACCCACACCCAGCAATGCCTCCCGCATTTCTCTGCCTGGGGATGGGTCACGTGGACTAGAACACCGATCGTTCCGAAAGATCCCATGCCCAGAGCAGGGCCAGCATGCCAAGAGGCTAGCTGTTAAGCACGAACATTGACTGAGTTCTCAATGTGTGCTTTTCATTTTATAGCTCACTGAATCCCCCTAATGACCTTGGGAGGTTAGGTTTATATTCTCCCAGTTGTTAGAGGAAGAACCTAGGCAAAGAGGAATTAAGTAGCTCTCCCAAGGCCCAGAAGCAATAAGCAGCAGCCTCCTTTACTGTGCAGACCTGGCCAACCCTCACCCCCACATCTCACCAGTGCACCCCAGGACCTTGAACCATGCCTGTCATATAGTAGATGCTCATTAAAGACTGGATGAGAAATGAGTAAATAGATACTGTGTGCCAGGCACTTTACATCCATTATCTCATTATATCCTCCGAGTAACACAATGGCTATTTTTAGTCTTGCTTTAAATACGGAGAGCCCAGCTATGCATCCAACCAATAGCGTGTGCCTGGCTTTGTTTGCCACAGGCCTGAGATCCAAATGGATGGAGAGGGGACTCTGTTTACAGAGCTACCATTCCAGCAGAAACGCAAGCAGTCCCATCTCTGTCACATCGATCTTCTCAAAAGTCACACTGATTTTTTCAAAAGTCAAATCTGATTACATCAGGGCCCTGCCTACGACTCCCCATGTCTCTTAGAATAAAAACAAAAATCCCTGATAATGTGGCAGGCAGGATTTGGGGGTTGGGGGTGCTCCTGACGACTTTGGATTTTTTTAATGCCACGGGAACCCTGGGATACCACTGGGAAGAAATGCAAGTGAAACCGACCCACTGAACTTCGAGTAAGTATTTCTTCCTCGAGAGATTATCTCCCGCAAGATCTCATCCCGGTTAAACAAAGGAGACACAGCAAATCGGAGGCCACTGCCGTCCTCTACTTACTCTCCCGTGTGGAGGGCACAATCAGAGAGAGTTGTCACTGATAAGCCCGTCTGGCACGGGACTAGCCGTAACCTTACCCATCTTCACCCCTTTACTTATTACTGCCTTTTCTCTAAAAAGAGGAAACTGAGGCTCAGGATGGTTAAGTAGCCTACCCAAGGTCACACAGCTAACACCCCGTTTCCCTGCCTTCCAGACTGCACTGAGGCCAGTGGGCCACTTGAAGCCCATGTCAAAGCCCAGCTCGTCACCCATGTAAATTTCCTCCCTTCCAAAAACTCCACTGATGCACATTTCTCGACATCCTATTTCCTGAATGTCTACCAGCCAGCCCTGTGTGTCTCTGGGGCAGGGTTGAACACCCTCACCCAGCATTCTCCTTTTCCCCCCGCCACCCCCCATTCTGGAAAAACAATATTTCACTTGGTTGCCCTGAGGCTAGTCCCTCTCACCTCAGTCACTCCCTGGCATTCTTTTTTTTTTTTTTTCCATTTTATTTATTTTTTCAGCGTAACAGTATTCATTCTTTTTGCACAACACCCAGTGCTCCATGCAAAACGTGCCCTCCCCATTACCCACCACCTGCTCCCCCAACCTCCCACCCCTGACCCTTCAAAACCCTCAGGTTGTTTTTCAGAGTCCATAGTCTCTTATGGTTCGCCTCCCCTCCCCAATGTCCATAGCCCGCTCCCCCTCTCCCAATCCCACCTCCCCCCAGCAACCCCCAGTTTGTTTTGTGAGATTAAGAGTCATTTATGGTTTGTCTCCCTCCCAATCCCATCTTGTTTCATTTATTCTTCTCCTATCCCCCTCCTGGCATTCTTGATGTACCTGCTTACTCCATTATCCCCATTGGACTCCAAACCTCCTTCCAAGGTGGGGAAGAGAGGTCTTGCAAATTTATGTCCCAACGGCCATTAACAGAGAGTTTGTTTTTGTTTTTGTTTCTGTTTTGCACAGAGCTGGGAGGTAAACATTTGTGACATGAATATGTCTTAAACTGGGTCTCCACTGTCCATGCTTTTTACACAGCCCCTCACAGCTAATCAGTCAATCTTACAGATCCTATCACCTGGTAGCTCTCAAATGCACCCTCTCCTTTCAATTCTTACCATCCTGCCTCTCGTTCCCTTCTGATCTTTATAATAACCTCGTAACCGGGCCCCAGTACCTGTCTTCGTCCCAGCCTAAAAGACGTTCCCTAAACCCAACAAATAATCGTCCTGCTACTCCTGCCCTGTACAAAAATCTCCAACTTACCAAAATAAATCATAGCTCCCCGCTCTGAGGATGCAAAGCCACTCGTGGGCCCCAGCCAAACCTTTCAGCCAGATTCATTCCATAAATATTTACTGACCACTCCTTTGTCTCAGGCCCTGGCTAGGTAGTAATTAAAGAGTGAGGTACAAAACAAATTGGGATTCCTGCCCTCGTGGAGTTTACATTTTCGTAGGAGAAACAGACATTAAACAAATTAAAACATTAGAAAACATAGATAAGCATATAATTATAGTAACCACCTTAAAGAAATAATCACTCAGGGGCTCAAAGAAGCCTACACAAGGATATTCACGGTAGCATTGTTTATAGGAGTGGAAAATAAGCCCAACCTGCGTGTTCATCAGGAGGAAAACGGCCACATAAGCTATGATATCAAAATGTCAAAATAGTGTCGCATGCTTGTGTGGCTAGAGCACCAGGACATTGTGGAGTAAATACGTAAATAAAGCCACAAAAGGTGTGCCATTTTTGTTTAGACACACATATACGATAACATACTTTCTAAAAGAAATATATGTGTATGGACATAATCTATATGTATGCGTATAAATGTATATGTAATACACACACACGTTTAAGCTACACACATACCTTAAGAAAGACAGAGGCTGTTCATTTCACAATATATACAAATATTGAATGATTATATTGTGCAACTGACACTCATATGATACGAAACATGTATGCAAACGCATGAGTAAAAGTTGGTTAATTCTCAAATATGGGTAAGGATCCAGGACCCTTTACTGGTCGCTAAATATTTGAATCTTTTAATGTGTAAAACATAAGCATATTTGGCCTGTATTACTAAAAATTAGCTGCCTATTAACACAGAATTCCAAACTATATTAAATACCCTGAGAAATTTTTTAAATGGGGAGTAAAATACTTAGCATTTTCATATACTGCTTTTTAATGAACTGTTCTCTACTTACCCGTCTCCTTGCTCTGTGCCCACTGCCTGTCCCACCTTCATTTTGAACCTCCTGAACCTCCCCAAACCCACATGCCGCATATATCCAACCATCAGTCCGCAGCCATCCTACCCATCCCCCACGGTCCACTCAAATGCCACCATGCTCTTTGTTCAGTCACTCTCTTTGTTCGACGCCTCCTTTATGACATTTGCTGGGTTACACCTAGCCCTGCCTGGCTGTGTGTGTGTGTCTGAACGGCCAGGAGGCTCCTCACGGAAAGGTAAGGCCAGTTTCCTCCATGTCACCCCACAGTGGTTGGCACCCAGGAAAGTATCCCATCATTTAGCTGTTCTATTGAATTAAGTAAATGTGCTCCCTGGGTTCCTCCATTCACTCATTCACTTACTCTCTCCCACCACAAATATTTATTAAGCAACTACTGTATACCAGGCACGGTTCTAGGTCCTGGAAATACCACAGGAAAGCAAGCCATCAAAATGCCCATCCACGCGGAGTTAACACTTAATGCCGTCATGTATTAAACGGTAAGTGCTACGGGACGCCTGGCTGGCTAAGTAGGTAGAGCTTGTGACTCTTGGTCTCAGGGTTGTAAGTTCGAGCCCCACAGTGGGTGTACAGATTACTTAAAAATAAATTCTTTTTTTTTTTTTTTAATTAAATGTTGGGACACCTGAGTGGCTCAGATGATTAAAAGCCTGCCTTCAGCTCAGGTAATGACCGCAGGGTCCTAGGCTTGAGGCCTGCATCAGGCTCCCTGCTCGGTGGGGAGTCTGCTTCTCTCTCTCCCTCTGTCTCTCCCCCTGCTTATGCTCTTTCTGTTTCTCTCTCTCCCAGATGAATAAATAAAATCTTTTTTAAAAAAATGTTAAGTGCTATGGAGAAAAAGTGGGGGGTGGAGCAAAGGGGCCAGGGATTAGAGGGAGTTTCCAAGGGTGATGTTCAACAGGCTAGGTGCGGAGACCCCCAGGTGGAGACAACCTGGTAAAGATCTGAAGGGGTGACAGTGGGAGCCATGTGGTATTCTGGAGAGAGAGCATTCCCGGCTAAGGGACTGACACACAAAGACCTTGGAGTCATGTGCCCCATGGTTCGAGGAACAGCAAGGAAGCCAGAGCAGTGTTGTGGCTGGCACGGAGTAAGAAGAGGACACAAGGGGCACCTGGGTGGCTCAGTGGTTTAAGCTGCTGCCTTCGGCTCAGGTCATGATCTCAGGGTCCTGGGATCGAGTCCCACATCGGGCTCTCTGCTCGGCGGGGAGCCTGCTTCCCTCTCACTCTCTCTGTCTGCCTCTCTGTCTACTTGTGATCTCTCTCTGTCAAATAAATAAATAAAATCTTTAAAAAAAAAAAAAAGAGGACACAAGTCAGAAAATTAGGGCGGAAGAGGTACACACAATCTGGGGGCATTGTAAAGACTGGCTTTACCCTGAATGAACCTGAGAGCTGGTGAAGTATGAGCAGAGGAAAAACGACCTGTCCGAGGTATTAAGAGTCATGATAACAAACCGATAAATTGAAAAAACCAAGAGTTCCCCTAAAATAATCACCCCGATAGTCTCCCTTGCTGAAATCACTCAGACATTTAAGTATGTCCATATTTTTAGCACAACAACCACCACCACAATGATAATAGTTACAGTAAGAAGAGAAGAAAAAGAGGAACAAAAAAAGAAAACAATTTACTGAGCCCCTGTTACGTGCCATAGTCTTAATTCCACACCTGACTTATCAAATCGTGGTGTTATCTCGTTGTCCTGATAACCTGTATACTTAAATTCGTCTGGCAGATGAGGACACCGTAGCCATCAGAGGTTAACTCATTCTCTGACTTACTAACTTCTTTAACTTACTTGAGATTCTACAATAAGAATGAAGTAGAATTCTAGCCCGGACGAATTCCAAGGCGCATGCTGACTCATGCCATTCTTTTTTTGTACTAAGTGGTTGACTTTGGCCTCAGGAGAGTAGAAAATAATAGTAGTAATCATTGATGAAGGATTTATGATGGGCCGAGTACACTGTTTGCACCCTTTCTGGATACCAGGCAGAGTCGGTACCCCCACTGCCCACCCTGACCCCATCCCCCACCCCTGTCGCCCAGATTAGAAACTGCATGTTTCTCGGTAACTGCATGTTACCGAGGGGTAACATGGGTCCTGAGTAAAGGACTGAGCCCTTGACACTGGTCTCCAGGTTCAAACCAAGACCCTGGGCTACATAGCTATTGCCTTTGCCACCTACTGGAGCTCTCTTGCCCCCCGCCCCCTTTGACAGAGGGAGGTACTCACTGAGTACTCACTGACAGGTGTATTCGGAGGAATAAATGAGTCCTCACTAGTAAAATGCTGTGGGGAGAATGTGGCACCTAGTAAGAACTGAATCAGGACACGCCGGTCTCATAAAGACCACCGCCCGCGGCCGCAGAAGCTTGCCAGCGCTCAGAATCAGGTCTGTGTGCTGTGCTCAACCTCTGTGGGGCCCTGCCAGGGTAAGTATTCTGGGGTGGAGAAGAGAGCGAGAACCTGTATGTGAAGGGAGAGAGCCTGGCGGAGCTGGACCCAAGACTGTCCACTCCAGAACCCGAGCTGCTCTCCATCCTCAGCAAGACCGCCCAACGTGGGCAAAGCGAGGGGGAACTCTTGGGAGAAAGATACCTCGATCCAAGCGACCGTCATGGAAGCGGGGAGATACCTGTCCTTCGGAGTTCCTCGGGCATCTTCTCCAAACCTGGAGGTCAAGCGAGGCACCTGAAGGAGAGAGTCAGAGGTGAGTGGCCACTGGGAAGGATGTGAGGGAGCTGAGCTCCCGTCTTCCTGACTCTAGGGGTACCCTCTCCAGCCACAGCCTCCCACAGGATGTGGGGTTTGGGGGAAATGCTGGAGAGGACCGGTAAGGTCACACTCCTGAGAGGTGTAGAGTGACCAAGAAATCCTGAGTCTTGACTGAAGGTCAGACGCTGCCCCGGTACCCAGTGGTACAGCGGATGGAAAGGCAGGTACCTCCCCGCGTCCTTTGAGCAGGTGGGCTGCGGCTCAGCGGCTCCCAAAACGAACACGCACGTTTTCTGAGAAAACCGGGCCGGAAACGAACATGGTCTTACGACCTGCGTGGATCCAGACCCCAGCTCCACGACTCAGCCGGTGGGAAACCTCAGCCTCCTGACTTGACCTGCCTGCCTCACCTGTACAACGGGAGTAACGGTGCCACCCACCGCATCGGGTGATTTGGAGGGTTCACAGGAGCTAATCACAACCAAACCTCAAAACGGTGCCTGGCACACAGCGATCGCCCAGTAAACACCAGCCAAAATGACCTGAGTCATTATTCTCTCCGAAAGTCCCTTGCTCTAAAACAGCCCTCCAGCTTAACTAATCCCTTTGGCTTCTTGGACAACTTTAAAAAAAAAAAAAAAAAAAAAAAAAAGTGGTTAGCACATTTTGTTGACATATTTTACAAATACCAAGCCTGCATGTCCTCTTAAAAATATTTTAAGAGATTATATTTTGTTCCCAGTCGCTTTGAGGAACTACTTCTGCACCACCGAGTGGGATGAAAACAGTGAGAAGCAAACAAGGATAATAAAACCTTTTCCCTGAACTTAAAAAAAAAAAAGGGAAAGAGAAAGAGAAAGACTTAAAGATTCAGACTCTGGGCTTTTAAGGACCATCTTGCTAAGTGTTTTCTTATCAGCTTTCCTTCTTGTTTTATTCTCCCCTCCCATAAACAGGACAGTAATGAAATAGTTTTTCTTTCTCCCTGCCTCAAAAAAAAAAAATCTGTCACATAAATATCTCCAAACCAATACAACTAAATTTTCTACAAGGATTTGCAACTGACATGCTCTATTCTTTTAAGAAACTAAGAATGTTATGAACAGAAATGAGCCCTTTCTGAAGCCGTTTTATTGGAAGTCAACAAATAAGAACAACGTGTCCCCAAGGAAACAAAGTAGAATTTGGACCAAACTAAAATGGCTCTGCCCCTAATCCCCGGTTCCCCAGTGCTTCAGGGCTGCCCTGACAGGAAGCGCTTGCCACCAGAAGTTTCTGCTAGTTTTCAACAGTATTTCTGCATCATCAGCCCAGCCGTATAGAAACAAATATGATACTCAGCCTTTAAAAAAAAAAAAATGAAGAAGAAGAAGGTAAAGTAAAGGGAGAGCATGCTGACCTGATCATTTCTACCTTCCCGGTGGGCAGACAGAGACCAAAAGAAATGCAGGCGCCCCTCCCCCGCCAGAACCGGGCTTCCCGTCTGGGTGGAAACTATCTCATTACCACATTTTCAACAAGTAGACCGGTTTCCTCGTTTAATCAAAGTTAGTCTGTGGTTGTTTGGCAGTCTGCGCTTGCCATATTTTTACAGCTATAGAAAATGTGTATTTATTTATTTTGCGACGGCTGTGACTATATGACAAACACAAGCCAGCCTTAGCCAGTGATTTACAAGAGCTCGGGAAAAGCACTGCCTTTAAGCATTTTAATAGAGGCTCTCTCATCCTTTGTAAGTGGAAGTGTAAATTGGTACAGTCCTTTTGTAAACAACTCAGTGAGACAAGTCGAGGGCCTTACAAATGTTCATACATTTGGGTGAAGCAGTAATGTTCCTGGACTCGGTCCTAAGGAAACAGCCCTAATAAAGGAAAAGGTATTGTGAACAAAGATATTCATGGCAACGGGATTTACTCTAAAGGGGAAGAAAAACACACACATGCTCTCTCCATGTATGTGGGGAAACGTACAAATAAAGAAATCGTTAATCTTCCAAGTGATCTCTGGCTCTTGCACACACAGCCCGTTTCGAAATTTAAAAGTTTTGAAAATATGCCATTGGGAAATAGTTATAATAGCAATGGAAAAAATCAAGATACAAAATCACAGTTTTAACAAGCTAGGAATCTTTTTATTAGTAAGCCAAAAGCGAAGATACAGGTATAGGCAAAATTGTTTAAATTGCTTTTCTTATCAAGGGACATTTTAGTATGGACTGGGTATCACGTGATACCAGGAACTTACTGTTAATTCCTGAACTGTGATAAACACACTACAGGGTATGTGAAAAAAATATATATATATATTTTTTAGAGATAGATCCTGAAACATATAGGAGGAGAATGACATGTTAGAATGTGTAAGACTTCAGCAAATTTAAAAAACAGGAGAATTGAGGCAATGTGGTTCACTTGAAACTGCAAAACTGGGTGTTGGGTATGGGGGGGTCGTCTTACTATCCTCTCTACCTTTGTGTACATTGCAAAGTGTTTATTAAAAATTCTTAAATTGGGGCACCTGGGTGGCTCAGTGGGTTAAAGCCTCTGCCTTCCACTGAGGTCATGATCCCAGGGTCCTGGGATCCAGCCCCTAGTTGAGTTGAGTCGGGCTCTTTGCTCAGGGGGAGCCTGCATTCCCCTCTCTCTGCCTGCCTCTCTGCCTACTTGTGATCCCTGTCAACTAAATAAATAAAATCTTGTAAAAAAAATTTTTTTTTAAATTAAGGGGTGCCTGGGTGCTCAGTTCTTAAGTATCTGCCTTTGGCTTGGGTCATGATCCCAGGGACCTGGGATCAAGCCCCCCATATCAGGCTCCCTGCTCAGTGGGAAGCCTGCTTCTCCCTCTCACACTCTCCCTGCTTGTGTTCCCTCTCTTTCTGTGTCTGTCTCTATCAAATAAATAAAATCTTTAAAAAATAAAAATTTTAAATTAAAAAAAATTGAACGGTTGTTTTTGATAATGGCATATGGATGACCTTTTTCCACCTCCTATTTTTCTCAGATCATTTTCTATAACATGCTTGAATTACCCTTGGAATAAAACAAATTAACCTTTATCTTACCAAAAAGACATTAAAAATAAGAAGAGTTGACAGTCCACAGAGATGTTTTTATTGCTGTGTAATAGTCGTGAATCCCCAGAATGTCGTGATAAGCCCATGAACCTTAACGTGAGCTCATAAATGGTCCAAATCCTCTCTCTGGGCTAGCACCCTGCCATCTGAGACTATGCTGTAAATATGATCGGCTGATAAAAAGCCCAGCTGCCATGGGCCATTTTAAAGATTAGAATCCATTTAAACACACACACACACACACACACACACACACACACACACCCCACCTCTTGCCTCTTAAATGTTAAGTGGCAAGATACTCTGGTTTTACTTCCAAAGTTTCATGCAATAATCATGTAAGTAGCAAGCAGCGAGGTCCACATACCTCCCAGCTGACTCAGAAGGAAGGGTTCCACATTCCTTAATTAGCAGCATCAGAAAAGCAGCTCTTCCTGCCACGGAGTTTCCCTTTTCAGCCAGCTACTCATGGGCTCCACACACCCCCACAGGTTCCCACAGAGGAGTTCCATCAAGCCTAGAAACAGACACAATGTTATTTATTTAATGCACTTTAACAATTTCCTTTGTTCCCTTTTGTCCTGTTTTATTCTCTGGTACTCTATTCCATTGTATTCTAGTTTTTGCAGATCGATGATGTCCGTGATAACATGACGCATGTTCTTTGTCTCCAGACTTTTACGGACACCCTGTGTGTACGGAGATCACAGTTGGGAACAGAACAAATGAACACTTCACCAACTTGAAAATACAATTCTCTCGGTTATTAATAGTCAAGAGATTCAAAGTACTGGGCCAGAAGTTTCTTTTTTAGTACCAATGACTTAAATTAACTTTCTGACTTGTATTAAAGTTCTCTGGCAGAACTCATATAGGACTCAAGAGCATGAGGAAGATTTCCAAACAAGATTACACGGTTTTCCGATGCGATGTATTTGATCATCTTTGAAAAGGCAGGGGCAACACCACTACCATCTTAATTGAAATGTCAAATTCCTGGGAAACATTCTCCTTGTAAACATTGGATTTAATTGTTGTAACAATTATTTACTTTGAACTTTAGAGGTTTTGAAGAAACGTAAAATAATCCTAAGCAGGGGCGCCGTGGGTTAAAGCCTCTGCTTTCCGCTGAGGTCATGATCCCAGGGTCCTGGGATCGAATCCCACAACGGGCTCTCTGCTTAGTGGGGAGCCTGCTTCCCTTCCTCTCTCTCTCTCTCTCTGCTTGCCTCTCTGCCTACTTGTGATCTCTGTCAAATAAATAAATAAAATCTTTAAAAAAATTATAATCCTAAGCAGGTGAATGAGAGATTTGACAGGTACTTAAAAAATACTATTTGGGAAACATGGTTTTTGCCCTTTGAGGGATCTTAAAAATCTGTTCTGAGGCATTATTTCATTTTTTTCCTTTCAGTCTTCTCTTCCTTAAACTATGTCTTTTCAAAGACTGTGTCTCCTCTTTGACCACGAGGTTGAGAGATTTATATTTGCTTTTTAGTTAAGGACCTTAAGTGTAAGTAGGGAATAGAAAAGCCCATAGTCTTACACCCCAAGAGAAAGCAAATGTTTGCCTCAGTGGCAATCCTGCCTTCTTGGGGGTCTAAGAGAGAGCCAAGAAGCCCCACTTAGGAATTCTGTTTCTTCTGAAGACATCTTCTGGCATTTGAGAATATCTGATGTTGTTTAGTGGGATCGACCAACCACTGACAGGTTCTTTTAAGAACAAAAGCCTTTCCTTCTGGCCCCAGAGAGTAATGTGTACTTGTAACACTTATACGATAATTACGATGAAAAATATATTTTAAAATTCATGTAGTTTAACAAATATGTCAAGTGGAATCCAGAGCCAAGGGCACTGGCTTAAATTAAATTGATTTAATGGCCTTCTGGCATTCTTGGGTCATGTAAAATAAAATCTTGGTTGGACCTGATCCCTGACTCAGTTTCTCTACTCCCTTCTTATTATCAGAAGACACTATGAGGGACATAAAAGGGTCCTGTGATGATGATACTGTCTTTTTGGAGACCTGAAGATGTCATGTATATTTTTTCTTGAAAATAAAGTTTATAGGGTACCTGGGTAGCCCAGTCAGTTGAACATCGTACTCTTATTTTGGATCTGGGCCATGATATCTGGGTCATGGGATCATGACCTCTCCCCACCCCTGTTTGCGCGCTCTCTCTCTAAAATAATCTCTTTTTAAGAAATTTTTTTTAAAAGGGGATGATTTATAGAGATACCTGGCTGACTCGGTCAAAGGAAAAATTGACTCTTGATCTCTGGGTTGTGAGTTTGAGCCCCATACTAGGTGGAGATGACCTAAAAATAAAATCTTAAAAAGAAATGGGAAAAAAAAAGTTTATAAAAAAAGGACATTGTAAAACAGGATCATGAACTCAAGAAACTGAGTCTTCTTTCACTTCCAAAGAAACCAAGATTGAAATAAAATTTTGTATTAATATTTAGAGGATAGTATGCATATCGAAATAAGAATTTTGCTTGTGAAAAAAAGATATCTACACTCACTCTAAAACTTTCTGTCTCCTCCCATTTCTGTACATTAGAAAACCATTTCCACCCTCCTCTCTACTCTTTACTTTTCCAGGTTATTAAAGATTTTATGCCTTTTTTAGTATATTCAGTATGTTTCCAAGTATGCAGCAAAACACTGTAAATATATCAGAGAAACACTGGAATTTTAACTGGTAACAATTCCAAGCTTCTGCTTTGAATGAATGCAGGCACAACCGCACAAAAGATATCCCACCGTATTCTGTTTACAGGGAAGCCAGGGGCATGTACCACCTGGAGTTGGTTGGACCAAAATAATCTTAGCAACTGTGGGATGGTTTGGGTACAGTCGCTGCCACCGCATCCTCTCGCTGGGCTCACTGCTGGTGCCAGCGTCTGTTAGATAGTGACCTTCACGGCCTCCTGGCCTTGTTGATACTTCTTGGCCTATCAGGAGATCATTAGCTGGAGTATTTCCTTAGTCATAGGGACTGGCCGTTTGTTGGGACGTTCTCAGTAGGAACTACAGTTGAAGATAACAGAACACGAATGTGAAAAACAAAACACCACCACCTCTTTCTTCTTGGGGGCTTAAGATTGTTTCTGTTATTTTCTGACTCTTAAACTTTTAGTTCCTTCTAAGAGCAGAGATCTGATTTTTTTTTTTTAAATCTTTCCTATGACATGTGAATGTTTAAGTCTTTTGAAAATATATTTTCCGACCAGCTTATAACACTTAATATCTTCTATAGTTCCAAAGATTAGGAAAATAAGAGAAAGCTAGAGAGTTGGCAAGCAAGTGTGTAATAATCTGGCAAGGAAATTCTTGAGCAAGAATATATGGGTTTGAGTTTATTGGAACATTTGAAAGCAATTAAAATGTTTTTTTTTTTCCCTTCAGACTTATTTTTGTCCTTTTTAAGCACACAGAGTCATACAACAGAAAAATAACATTACAAGTATAAATGAATCATTAAGGTGATCAAGCCAGGAACCTACTGCCAGGGGTCTTTGTAGAATATTAGGTAGAATGTCTGTCGTCCATGCTCAGGCTTATTGGAGGGGTCAGGACCAGCCCTTTAAGAAAAACTGATCAGCTCCTCAATATTCAAATTTATATTTTTTGACCTGATGCAAAAGGTCCTGCATAGTGTTAAAAATACCATCTTCCATGGGGCACCTGGGTAGCTCAGTCGTTAAGCATCTGCCTTCGGCTCAGGTCCTGATCCCAGAGTCCTGGGATCGAGCCCCACATTGGGCTCTCTGTTCAGCGGGGAGCCTGCTTCTCCCTCTCCCACTCCCCCTGCTTGTGTTCCCTCTCTCGCGGTGTCTCTCCCTGTCAAATAATAAAATCTTTTTTCCTTTTTTTAAAGATTTTATTTATTTATTTGACAGAGAGAGATCACAAGTAGACAGAGAGGCAGGCAGAGAGAGAGGGGAAAGCAGGCTCCCTGCCGAGCAGAGAGCCCGATGCGGAACTCGATCCCAGGACCCTGAGATCGTGACCTGAGCCGAAGGCAGCGGCTTAACCCACTGAGCCACCCAGGCGCCCTAATAAATAAAATCTTTAAAAAAAAAATACCGTCTTCCAAACTGTGAGGATAGATATGACAGCGAGGTCTATGATTAAACTACATATAAATGTGTGTTGAACACATGTAAATAGAACACAGTAGTACAGTAGATGAATCAGACTCATTCAGGATAACTCCACAATGAATTAAAAGAATATCACTAGATCTAGTTACATGCCTTATTTTATAATATAAGCATACTCAAACTTTACAATATCGCCTAGGAAAGATTACAGGGTATACTCCTAGTATGCTGTGGACAATTCTTTAAAAATGCTTCTTTATTTTTATGATTAGAAACCGTATTGTTCATTGTTCATTGTAGTTTTTTAAGCATTTCTGTGCTGAGCATTGACCCTGACTCGGGGCTTGATCTCACGACCCTAAGATCGTGACTTGAGTCAAAATCAAGAGTTAGAAGCCCAACCAACTGAGCCACCCCTGTTCTTTGTAGAAAATTTTAAAAACTGCAGAAAACACTCCTGAAGTTAACACACAACACTCACATAACACATTAACAGCCATGGTTCCTATGTTGGTGTGTGTCTGTGCAGTTTTTTAAAAATGGCCCAGTATTGGTAGCATCCTGCTTTTCTTCTTTGGATCATTCACAGTGATGATTCCTCTCGGGTGTTAAAATAATGTCAGATTCTTAAATCACGTCTTGTTTTCTTTCTCTTTTAAAATCTACAAAATATGAATGCTGTACGCCCATTCTGGTCACCCATTCACTGCCCCCATCCCCAACTCCTCCTGGTCAGGCAGGATCGTACAGAATATCTCTGAAAAGTGAAACAGAAAAGAAAAAAAAAAAGTATAGTTTGAGCTTCCCTTCCAAAATGATGACAGGTGCTTCTGGCTTGTATAAATGTTGCAAGATTTGTAATTTGATATGTAGCAAGAGAATCCACTGTGGGGCGTCTCTCTTTTTTGTCTTTCTCTCCTTTAATCGGAGGGCCTGTCTGGCTTGGAGAACCAGCCAGGGACGCAGGTAGGGATGAGCCCAACAACCCAAGCAGGGCCCACTCCTGAAACCGGAGTCGTAACAGAATCAGCCCTGACCTAACACCGCCAACTCCAGCGACAAAAAGTTTGATTGTGCAATTTTCTCAGTAAGATGACCTGAGGCTGGTCCCGTGTTTGCTTTCTACATTCTCGAAAATGTTTTTAATGGGTTTGGGATTCTTCCGCACTAAGCACTTTTTTGCTCGTTAACTTGGCGTGTTGTGCCTTATTATGAAGTTGTATTTGATAGCCTTGTGGTGAAAGTCGGGATTTTTCTCTTCCCCCTCTCTTTTTTTTTTTTCCCCTCCTGCCTTCAAAACAAGATAAGCCTGTATGCAAATGGAGTCCACAGTGACCACACTCCTAGTCTCAGCTTCATTTATCATATCACAGAGCCTTCCTTCCCCCATTATGCTCTATTTGCATACCTTTAACATTAGAAACATTTATTCCAGTAATGAGTCATTTGGGACATCTTCTGGGTCTAGAGCTCGGAAGCCGTATTCAACAGCATGGACGACGCCGCAAGAATGGATATCTTCTGTACGAAAACCTCAGGATTGTTTACGTGCAGAGGGAGACAGAGAGGAAGAGAGGTTTCATTTGGCTTTTGGGTTTTTGTTGTTTTTTTTTTTTTCTCCTTCCTTTGCTTAATTCGAAGATGGAAATGGGCTCGAGTGAATTAAAGATAATATGAGAAATACATTCAGTTACATACTTCCTATATTCAGAATTATTCTGTGCGAATGAAAATGTCGTTCTGGGAAGAGAGGAATGGAAGACTTCTCTTCTTGAGGCTGAGGCGAGTGTAACTAAGAAGAGGAATAACTTTATACTGTAAATATCCCCCCCCCAGACGTAATTGACACACACAATATTGTGTTAGGTGAAGGTGTACAACCTGTTGATTTGATACATTATATTTTGAAATACATTATATTTTGAAATGAAAAAAAAAAAAAAGGAAAGACAGAGAAAGGCAGAGAGAACCCCAATGCTTTTCTCAGAAAGAACAGGAAGCCTGAAGGAGGAAGTATGTGACAGTTTGTTTTTCAACGAGCCTGCATTATCAAGTGAATGAAATCCCTCTGGAAGCTATAAAAATGAAAATTGGAAGGTGGCTGTATTCACGTAGCACAAAAGGCCTCTCAATATTTAGAACTTTTTTTTTTAAGCGAAGTTACTAATGAAAGCCAATTATTGCGCTTTTCCAAAAGGAAACACTGAGTCATTCATGAAATGATCTAAGATTTCGAAACTTGCTTACACCATTTTTTTTTTCTCTCTCTCCTCCTTTCCTACCTGTGCCAAAAGCAGGCTCAGAAAAGCCAACCAGTAACCGTGGCCTAAATCCAGGGAGCCGGCCAAAGGAGCTGAAGAAGGGACTAAGTTAACAAAGACTCCGATGCCCCAGAGGGTGACTGTCTCACCAGAAAGGCAGGCGGGAAAGTGGCGGCGTGCAGCCCGAGGCCAGAGCGCCGAGGGGCCTCTGTCCCCCGCCCTGGCTGGGGTGGGGGGTTGGGGGAGGCTGTGATTAACCAGTTCTGGTGCAGCAGCTCTTTGCCCGTACCCCTGGCCTGCCTCCAAGTTTCCTGTGCAACTACAAGTGGGCGTGGGCCCACAGATCGGCAGGCCCGTGTTCCAGGGACACATGACATATTTATGGCCGGAGACCTACAGAATGGGGCCGGACCCCGGATCCGGAGGAGAATGCGTTGGGCGAGGAAACGGCCGCTTCTTGATCCGTTTATCAAGCGTGTTTATGTTGAGGCCATTAACGTGTGTCCGGAGACAGCAAACACGCGTGGGGCGGGATGTAAGCTGTGAGTGAGGAAGGGCCACCATCCCCTCTCTTTCTGGCTGTGGAAGAGGGTTTCCGGGTCCTCGTTTTTAGAAAAACTGGACTTTTAGCCAAGAGTCCTTTAACTAAGAGCTAAGCCACCGAACGTTCTGAGCAGGCACGGTGGAAACCTCCTCTTTCATCTTTAGGAACAACTATAAGGCCTTGTAGATAAATAGCGTAGACACGGAAATGATGTTTGGGTCCAAACAATACAGGAAAAGCTTGGAATTGTGCCTCCTCAACACCACACCTTATGTTTGCCTGGTACTAGTAAAAGGACTTTACAGATACTTTATCTCAGACGGCTCTGCAAGGAGGAGAAGAGAAGCATGCTTGCCCATTTTACGGATTAGGAAACCGTGGCTCAGAGAGACTGTGACCTTTCTAAGGTCACAAACTTAAGGGCAGAGCCCAAACTTCAGTGGAGGCCTCCTGGGGGAGTGCTCGTCCTCTCCCTACACGGCCTGTCTCTTACAACCAGGGTCTGACTGTTCTCTTCTGTGTCCAGATTCTGTACATTCCTGTACTTCTTGCTTTTACTTTCACCCTATAATTTCCAACTCTTCAGATTCCCAAGGGATATCAAATCGTTTCTATGCCCTACCTTGAAGATTCTGGTCCTTCCTCACAACAGGCAATGCACCTATTTGAAAAGGAAGTGGTGTAGATTCTGGTACTGGTGTCGTATGACTTCCTCTTTTTCTCCTTGTGTTTATTGCAGTATCAATTTTATCCCGACACCTAAAAAAAAAAAAAAAATCCCAGATTCTGCACCACACATGAGGGACTTTTGAAAAAACTCTTTCTCATCTACTAAGATGTTAATAATAATCACCAGTGATTTTAAAATTTCCTGTGTGTGTGTTTCTTTTTCACAGTGATTTTCTTTTTCAGGACATTTAGGAGGAAAAAAAGTATTTTTAAAAAACTATCCTGGCTTTTTGCGTAACTCACATGGTGTAATTCACACCATGGGTGGTTCTTACTAACACCAGGAGAAAAAACATTGCAGAGTTTTTCATGACAAACCATTAGATATTTCCAATAGGCTCACTTAACTTCAAACATGTCTGGTAAGCACTGGTTAAAAATTGATGATTCCAGGGCAGTCTTTCTCAAGTGATTTTTGTAAAATACCTTGGAGACCTTGAACATTCTGTTACAGTTTTACAATCACGGAGAGAAGGACGGGAGGTGGTGTTCACCAAGAATATTGCTTTATTACTCAGCCAAAAGTCCCTTTGCCTCTCAAAGCCCCTCCTCCTGGGCGCTGCCGGCTGGGAGGCTGGGAGAAGTCAGCATTTTCTCTCCCTTCCTGAGGATGATTCCATTTTCAAGACATGTAAAAGAAAACTCTGTTCTTTTAGTAAATGCCCCGCCCCCCCCCCCCCCACAGTGGGCAGAGACCACCCCTCTCTTATTTATGGAGCAGTAGCCATCGGGTAGGGAGTTGTCCCCAACTCACCTTGCCATGGTGACAAGCCTTTTTTACATGCTGTTTTCACCACGTCTTGGGCGCTGGTGTGTGCTTTTTCTATGGATTAGCTCAGTGAATCCTTCCTACAGCTGTATGGGGGAGATGCTGTTCTGTAGAAGAGGCACAGAAATGTTGACTAGCTACCCAAGAGCACACAGCTAAGCGCCATACTCCAATCCATTATCCTTTGCTGTCTCCGGGCATTAATGAAGCCTGCAAACTGACCTCTGTCCCGGAGGCCGAATGTTCTCTACTAGCCCCAGAATGTGGGTGAAAATCTAGGTGTCTCGATGCAGGTACTTGTACTGAACAGTGAGCTGGAACCCACTAAGGACGAGGAGGCCTGTGACCTTGATCTAGGACAACGCTTTATGTCTCCCCACTAATATTTTCTTTAAATCTACGAGCCAAGTCAGTTGTTGCAACACAAACACCCAGTTCTTCCCCAGTTAGGTAAACATAGCTTCTGTCTAAGAGTAAGTCCTTGATGGTTTAGCTCTGGACAGGTAGATTAATTTTAATCCATTTTAAATACTTGTAAAACTAAAATAATCAAATGTGAAAACTTGGCGGGTTTTATCCTCTAGCTGAAGGACTCACAGTTACTATCTTTAAAAACAGCAATCAGTAAGCAAACCAGAAACAAACAGCAAAAAAAGGGAGGGGGGACAGCTGTACAATCAGGCAAACAAACAACAAATTAGATCTAGCTGTAATGCTTAAGAGAATATGGATTTTGCTTAATTATATTTTCCAGTTACTCGGATGTCCACAAATAAAAGTTCTGTTTCATCTTTTATATATTATAATTACATATTTTAAAAATATAAGTATATGTCAAAAAAATTAAAAAAATATATATGTATATGTCTACATGAATCTTTCTTGCATATTTTTTAATATATACAAGAAATACTATTGATGTATTGATTTATTTTTAAGATTTTATTTTTAGGAAATCTCTCCACCCAACATGAGCCTCGAACCCACAACCCCAAGATCAAGAGTCACGTGCTCCACTGACTGAGCCGGCCGGGCGCCCCAGAAATACTCTTTAATCTTACATGTGTAATGTGGTAAATATGTCATCTTTTATAAAGCAGGTTTGGATGTCAATAAACTAAACCACAAGTAGAAAAAAATATTTTTCTTGGGTAATTCACAATTTTTTGGTGCCCTCATTCTGTACTGAATAACCATCCACAATGAAATAGAAAGAACATTCAGTCAAATTGTACCTACATGGACAGCATGACTGTCCCTGGAAACTTCTTTTCTTGGGCCAAATTCCTAGTGTCAGTTCTGTTCTTACGATCTATCTCTTCTAAAGAGAAAGTGAGAAAAGAAAAGGACTCTATTTTTTTAAATTTTATTTATTTATTTGACAGAGAGACAGAGATCACAAGTAGGCAGAGAGGCAGGTAGAGAGAGGGGGAAGCAGGCTTCCTGCTGAGCAGAGAGCCCCATGCGGGGCTCGATTCCCAGCACCATGGGATCATGACCTGAGCCGAAGGCAGAGACTTTAACCCACTGAGCCACCCAGGCGCCCCAAAAAGGACTTAATTTGAAACACACACACACTTATTTATCTAAGAGAGAGAGCATGAGCGGGGAGAGCGGCAGAGGGAGAGGGAATGCGGGACTCGGTCCCAGGACCCTGGGATCATGACCTGAGCTGAAAGTAGATGCTAAACCCACTGAGACACCAGGCACACCCCTCCCCCATTTTTAAATGCAGCACACACTCTATGGATATTGCCGTACAGTTTTATTTTTATTTTTTTTTAAGATTTTATTTATTTATTTGACAGACAGAAATCACAAGCAGGCAGAGAGGCAGGCAGAGAGAGAGGAGGAAGCAGGCTCCCCGCTGAGCAGAGAGCCTGATGTGGGGCTGGATCCCAGGATCCTGAGATCATGACCTGAGCTGAAGGCAGAGGCTTTAATCCACTGAGCCACCCAGGCGCCCCTGCAGCACAGTTTTAACAAGAGAAAGAAAAGCTATCTCCGGAACACTAGTGAGGTATGCAGAACTTATATGGGTCATTAGAACTTGTCTTCATTATCAAGTTGCTAAACACTCAGGGACACACACAGATGCTATGACAAGTATAATTTAATTAAGTTTTCCATTCTGTGTTTGAGGAAAAGACCTGAAGGCTCTCGTCTTAAATTTAGTGTAAATCCCACAAGAAAAAGTAGAAATGGTTTCATTGAATGAAAGAGTTCAGTGAGCTTTTTAATTCTTATTGAGCAAAATAGATTTATGCCCATAAGCCAAACACCACGAACGCAGAATGCTGCCCAGTCCATTCACAGAGAAGCGGGACGGTTTCCTTTCACCTAGACCTGGGCTAAAGGAAAATGTAGTAAGCCAATGCCACCAAACAAATCATCTGTGTCAAACCTGTGGGTTTCTTATGTGTTCGACATCACAGATCTTGAATTCAAATAAATCTAAAAATACCTGTGAGCCGATTAATCTGTATTCCGAGTAAAATCACGGTAGTGTGTACTGTGTGAGCATCTTACACCCACGGAGAGCTATTCAACAACGTTTATCTGTTGCAGACCTACTCTACTGTGCAGTATTTTAGGGGGGCAGGGCTGCATTGACTCCTTGAACACTCACAGGTCCTAGAAAATGTAGCTACTTTCCTAGCCCTGACAAAAGGGGAGTGTTGCCACATAGGGCCTGGCACCTTCCTTTTCTCTTCCTTAGTCGCTGAAAATTAATTGAGCACCTACTAGGTGCCAGCCTCTGTGTTGGTGCAGAAATGCAGAATCGCACACACAGAAACAGTCCTAGCAGGAGGCAGAGTTGTAGCCGGGCAGACAGATATTAAACAGCTAATTCCAATGGAATTCAACCATTTGTAATCATTAGAATTACTAACAGCTGGATTAAAAATGCAGATTGGCCAAGGCCTTCGCTGGGAGACTAGAGGTCACTCACGCTCTGAGTGTTACCCTGGGGGTTAGATTCAGGTGTTCCTAGCCTCACGGTGCAGGAAATACTTAACCACAGTTGGAGTAAGTGCTCAGTAGAAAAATGACACAGCAGTGAGGGCGGCTTCTCCCTGAGGAGTTAGGGTTGATACTTCAGTCCCATGACACTTTTCAGGGCCCACAAAATGTTTATCTTAATTTCTTCCAAAGCTAGAAGAGAAATGGATGTAGTACTAATGAATACAGAATAATAGTCCAGCTGGGATTTTATTCATCTTTAGTCCAATGCAATGGCCAAACGTAATTTTTAAGATCCTTTTTTGGAGGAAGGGACTCATAAAGGCTAAAATACTTGGGGTCCTAGCTCTTTCTGTCCTTCTGAAACCTTCCTGATCAATACCATCTGTCTGTCCTATCTTCAGTTCGTAAGCTGTGTGACCTTGGACAAGTTACTTAACCTCTCTGTGCTTCTGTTTACACACCTATAAATAACTTGGTGTCTTGCTGTGAAGACTAAATTAGTTAATACATGTAAAGGACTTAGAACAATGTCTGGCACATAATAGGTTCTCAATACATACTAGTTAGGTTTATTATTTAACCACATCTTAATTATCTTTTTGTATCTTTCAGTGCAATTGAAAAATCCTTTGGGTGTTGACTCTAAAACTTTTATCTTGCCTTTCTCAAAGCAATTAGCATGATACAACCTACAGAGTAAATATTCAAGACATATTAGGGAATTGATAAAAATAAAATTAGCAACCATGTGAATTAGGATCATAATCGGTTGTGAAGAACAGAAAAGCATCAAGTAAGAGTTTATTTCTCCTTCATGAAACATAGATTTGGGTCTGTCTAGGGCTGTGTGGCACTCCATCATGTCAGCAAATGGGCTTTTTCTATTTTACTGCCTAGCCTGCCTTTCATGTGGCTTTGGCCTCATGACCCAATCTTGCTGCTCAAGCTCCAGCCATTAGACCACATTCCAGTAAACAGAAAGAATGTGGGAAGATCAGAAAATGAAACAGCTTCCTTAAAGACAGTTCCCGGAAGCTGTCTATACCACTCCTCCTTACAGACGATTAGTTAGAGTACAGTCATATATCTATCCCTCTAACTGCAAAGGAAGCTGGAGAAACACTCTTTTATCTGGGTGGCCTTGTGCCAGCTAAAAGTTGGGATTTTATTGCTGCTAGAGAAGGAGAGACAGATATTGGGGCAGCTAGTGATCTCTTTCCCGGCAGTTTGGGTTTGGTACGTGAATACCACAGAGAATGGGAATGATCTCAGCCCTCTTAAAGGAAGCTGGTAACATGAGGCCTGGCTGTGACTTTTGTACAAGCACTGTTTTATCTTCCTCTTAAAACTCTAATAATACTTTCAGAATTGATGCCTTTTGTTTAGAAATGTCATTGTTCACTTATGATGAAACTCCCTAAGGAAGAAAGACAAAGACATAAAGCCAGATGATTACAACACTTTCCTTCTATGTGGACAATTTCAAGGGAACTAGACGGGCGTGATGAACCCTCCACCTACTTCAACAACTATCAACTCCTGAACCTTTTCTGTCGTCTACACCTTACTTCTTCTGCTGTTATTTTATGCAAATCCTAAACACTGTATAATTTCATCTATGGATACTTTAGGATCTCTAAAAGATAAGGACTTTAAAAAATGTGTCTTTATTTTTTTTACTTATTTTTTGAGAGAGAGAGAGAGAATGCGTGCATGTTTGTGAACAGGCAAGTGGGCAGGGAGGGGAGGGGCAGAGAGGGAGAGAGAGAGGGAGAGAGAGAGAGAGAGACTCCCTACTGAGCCCTTCCTGAGTCTCAATCTCTTGACCCTGAGATCATGACCTGAGCCAAAATCAAGAGTTAGACACTTAACTGACGGGGCCACCCAGGAGCCCCACGCTAAGGACGGTTTTTAAAAAGCATCATCACAGGGGTGCCTGGGTGGCTCAGTCATTCATTGAGTGTCTGCCTTTGGCTCAGGTCATGATCCCAGGGTCCTGGGATCAAGCCCCGCATCAGGCTCTCTGCTCAGCGGGAAGCCTGCTTCTCCCTCTCCCACTCCCCCTGTGTGTGTTCCCTCTCTCATTGTGTGTGTGTCTCTCTCTGTCAAATAAATAAAATCTTTTTTTAAAAAAGCATCATTACAATATCATCATCACATCTTACAAAGTTAGCAAAAAGTTTTTAATATCATCGAAGATTTTTGCCAGTGTTTAAATTTCCCTCATTGTCTCAGAAATGAATAAATTAAGTAAAACAATTTGCCCGCATTTGTCTCATGGTTTTTGTTTTGTTTTCTTTTCTTTTGTTTATTTGTTTGAGAAACCATTACGGTTTGGTTGGGTGATGTGTGTCTAAGTCCCTTTTAATCTAGCTGCACAGTCTGACCCAGTGGCCACTGGACACGTGTGGCTATTTAAATTGATGAATTTTAATACAGCAAAAAAATTCAGTCAGTCACGCAAGCCACATTTCAAGTGCTCAGTGGCCTCCTAGGGTGTGGAATAGCCCATTCCACACTCGACAACGCAGATACAGAATACTCCCATCATTCCAGAAAGTTCTATCGGGCAGCCCCGCCCTGGAGGAGGTGCGACCCCTTTTTCCCTTGCAGTTCATTTGTTGAGGAAACTGAGGCTTTTGTCCTGTTGAGATCCACACATCTGAAACTGGGCTGATGGCAAACCGCCCGTGTCAGTTCGTGTTTCCCTGTTCTCTGTACTCACTAACACCAGCCATTCTACCTGCTGTCTTGATCCAAATTCAGGGTCGGCTCCTTGGGGCGGTTTAAGAGGACAAGCAACCCAATGCTGGTAGTGTGTTACAGAGCACACGGAGGGAAAAAAAAAAAAAAAAAGCACACCAAGAGATCAAAATCTGGAAGGATGAACATCAGAACATTATCAGTAGCTATTTTGGGGAACTAGAATGACCTTGACTCAGGAAGATTAAGTAACTTGCCCAAGGTCATACAGTCAGTATTTGGTGGACTCTGGATGTGCTCTCTCAGCTGCCTGACTCTCAAGGGATTCTGATGTCGGTAAGTGCGGCGTGGAGCCCGGGAGTCTTCATTTCTAGAAAATTCTGTCAGGTTATTCTGAGGCAGACCCAGGTGTAGGAACTGAAGCCCATCCCTGCCAACCACACGGCATCATCATCCGCAAACATGTTGTCTCCCCATGCTAACCCCTGCTCTCAGCTGGAAAGTATTCCACATCTGGCACGCACCGAGCGTCAAGCCGGATGCTTGCACAGAGCGTGTGCTCAGCAAATGTGCCTTCCTCTCTTGCCCAGCTGCTTGGAGACAGTGCTTGAGAATGGATACCGCCAGACACATGGGCACTCTTCTCTCATGCAGCAGCTTGTGCTCAGCTCCGCCCACATGCCGGGTACACTGGGGACATCAGGACCCATGAGTGCACCCCAAGACGCAAGTTCCTGCCCTTGTGGAGCTTACAGCTGGAGGTTTGGGAGGAGAGATAAAAACGAAGATAGGAAGTTAAATAGAGAGAAAGGGGAGCTTGGAGCTTGGGCGGCTCAGTCAGTGAAGCAACTGACTCTTGATCTCCGTTCACGGCTCGATCTCAGGGTCTTGAGTTCAAGCCCCATGTTGGCTCAGTGTGGAGCCAACTTAAAGAAAAAGAAAAAGGATAAATAGAGAGAAAGCCAGGTCATGAGACTCTATTCAGAAAAGATATGAAGGGGAGCCTGGGTGGCTCCTTTGTTAAATGTCTGCCTTCGGCTCGGGTCCTGGTCCTAGGGTCCTGGGTTCGAACCCCACATCAGGCTCCCTGCTCAGTGGGAAGCCTGCTTCTCCCTCTCCCACTCTCCCTGCTTGTGTTCCCTCTCTCTGTCAAACAAATAAATAAATAGATAAACAAATAAAACCTTTTTAAAAAAAGAAAAGAAAGGAGGGGCGCCTGGGTGGCTCAGTGGTTTGGGCCACTGCCTTCGGCTCAGGTCATGATCTCAGGGTCCTGAGATCGAGTCCTGCATCGGGCTCTCTGCTCGGCAGGGAGCCTGCTTCCCTCTCACTCACTCTGCCTGCCTCTCTGCCTACTTGTGATCTCTCTCTGTCAAATAAATAAATAAAATCTTTAAAAAAAAAAAAAGGATATGGAAAATGGGGAGTGTGTGTGTGCCCACTGATAACTTAGGGGCAGACGGCCAGGGAAGTGCTCTGTAAAGCAGGGGTCAACACACAGGGACCAAGGGCAGCCAAACCCAGCCCACTGCCTAAGAACGGGTTTTCCATTTTCAACTCGTTGGAATAAAAATTTTTTAAAAGAACATTTTACAACACATGACAATTATACAAAATTCCATTTCAGCATCCATAAATAAAGTTTTATTAGAACACAGCCGTGCTTGCTGTTTATTGTCTACTAGGTGCTTCTGTGTGAGGATGGCAGGGTTAAGCATATTGCCAAAGACGTTGTGTGGTCCACGATGCCTAAACTGCTCACTCTGAACATCGGAGTGGACGTCCCAGGACATTCAAAAGCCTGAGACTGGACCATGCCTGGTGTGTTCTTGGCAAGACGAGGAACTTGTGGTGTTTGGAGCGGAGTGAATGAGGTCAGAGAGTGTGGGCACCCGATCGACCATGTGCGGTGCATCATAAGGACTTGGGGTCCTACTCTGAGCAAGACGGGGGCCATGGCAACTGTGTGCTGAGGGCTGGCTCATTTTCATAGATTTCCCTACTTTAAGAACAGACTGAAAGGGGTTGGGGGAGAATGGAAACAAAGAAACCAGCTGTGAGGGCTCCCTAATCATCTGTGTAGGAGATAATGAGGGGTTGAGCTAGGAAAGTGATAGAATTGCTGGGATTTATCCAGTGGAATTCCTTTTTTTTTTCTTTAAGATTTTTTAAAAGATTTTTATTTTTAATTTAGTTTTTAAAAAGATTTTATTTATTTATTTGACAGAGAGAGAGAGAGATCACAAGTAGGCAGAGAGGCAGGCAGAGGTGGGGGAAGCAGGCTCCCCGCTGAGCAGAGAGCCCGATGCCGGCGTCGACCCCAGGACCCTGAGATCATGACCTGGGGCCAAAGGCAGAGGCTTAACCCACTGAGCCACCCGGGTGCCCCTTTTTTATTTTTTTAAAGTAATCTCTACCTCCAACTTGGGGCTCGAACTCATAACCCCGAGACAGAGAGTTGCATGCTCCTCCGACTGAGCCAGCCAGGTGCCCCTATTTAATGGAAGTCATAATAAATTTTGAAGGTAGTGTCGACAGCATTTGCTCTGAATTAGAAACAGTATCTGAGTGAAAGCAGCAGTCAAGGGTGGTGACTCCAAGGTTCTTGGCCTGAGCCAATATAAAACTGGAATTTTCATTAGCAGAGTTGGGGAAGATTGTGCTCAGTTTGGGCTGTACTCATCGGAGATGGTTTTAGACCTCCAAGGGTTGAGTAAAGACAGAAAACATGAGCTATAACTCACTGGGTGCTCCCCACCCCTGGCCATCCCCCAGACAACCTCCCCCCGTGGGCTCTTTTTCATAGTATGATCTGAACTTCCTATCATGTCCACACTCTCTGACCTCTGGGGTTACCCCCTTTCTGCTCCTCCTATCAGCTCTAAACCCACCGTGCTTGCCTTTCCTCCAACAGCTCCAGCTCACCCAGTCCTAGGCCCTGTGTCTGCTCCCCCCTCGGCCTGGAACCCCGTATCTGCAGACTCTCACGGGCTGTGTGTGTTGGCCCACTCCGTTCAAACACTGGCTCTGCAGGAACCTTTCCTGACTCACCTAACCAAAGGGCCACCCGCCCAACTTAGAAGCATGCTTTATTCTCTTTCTGCCCGTAAGTTCCTATCCTCGGTATTTGTCTTCTTCTGTAGACTGTAAGCTCCATAAGGGCAGAAACTCTCATTCTAGAGCAGAGCCTGGCACAGGGTAGAGCCTCAAATATGTACGGCATATATATAAAGGACTAATAAGGTATGGTGATTTTCTACTTTTTACATCCTGCATTCTCTACCCTCAAATTGTCTAACCCACGTTCAGTTAAGAAGTCTGGTTGCAACGTTAGGCTTAGGAGTTCAACACTAGACACGCATGCAATAATGAAGGGGTTTCGTCACAACTTCAAGACGTCACAACTTCAGGGATGGCAAGAAATAATTCTGTGTCTGGGCAGCTTAATAAGATAATCAGAGGGGCACCTGGCTGGCTCAGTCAGTAGAGCATAGGATGCTTGGTCTCTGGGTTGTAAGTTCGAGCCCCACATTGGGTGTAGAGATTACTAAAAATAAGTAAATAAACTTAAAAAAACAAAGGTAATCAGGGTATGCAATTGTAGAACCAGGTGAGGGACAGGTGCTCGTTGGACACACCCCTTCCAGTTTCTAGCTTGTTTGCCATATCATTTTTGGGGAAAGGGGCTTCCTCTTGGGTGTTTGGCAAAGCAAGTTTTGGTATTTTCCTGCATGGGCAAAAACACAGCAGGAGAGGAGATCTACCAGGGATATGTGAATTCCAGCCGGGCAAAGTGGCTTTCTGTGGGTCTCTGCCAAAAAGGAGAATCAGCTGTCATCTATTCCTAAAATAAAAGTCCCTTGGTGAAGAGAAAAGGGGGGGGTGGGGGACAGCAATTATGTTGAAAGTACAGAATTTAGCCTTTTCTCTACCATTACGGTGGGTATGGTGGACTCTTTCCCTCCACGTCTTCTCACAGGGCTTTCAGGATCAAGCGATTCCTGGCTAGGAAACAAAAACAGATTGTCCCATTCCCCACTAGATTTGGATGAAAACTGGTAATAAAATCGAATACAACCCCAAGAGGAAGCATTGGAGAAGATTCCAGCCAGGTCTATAAGGGACGGCACAGGAGACAGCACGCATGTTGATGCTGCGTGAAGGTCACGTGCTCCAATCCTATCCCTCTGTAAACATCACTAAAGCCTGAACAACAGACACGTTTTATCAGGAAAACGATGTTTCTCTGTTACTATGCTTCTGCATTAGGAGCTTAAGTATGTGAGAACTTCTATTTTTTTTTTTTTTTCTTAAAAAGGGCGGAATTTAGAATAGCTGCTTGCTGGAACAATAAGAGGGAATTTTAAGGGCAGTGAAACTGTTCTGTATAGCATAATGATTGGATACGTATCCTTACACATTTTTCAAAATCCATAGAACTTTACACATAAAAGATAGACCTTAATGTCGTCTGTGGACGTTAGTTAATAATCAGGCATCAGTATTGTTTCACCAGTTGTATCAAACAGACCCCACTAACGCAAGAGGGAAATAATGGGGAAATTGTATGGGGCTGGAGTGGAGTGTATATGTCCACCTTCTGTATACCTATAACCACTCTAAAAAGTAAAGTCTATTAATTAAAACAAATAAAATTTTAAAGGGCGCACTTTTTAATGAAAGCAAACCTTGTAAAGATACCCCTTGGTTTCACTATCACACAAATGGGAAACAGAAACATTTTAAAGCCTGTGTACCTCTTGAGAGGAGGAGGTGGAAAACAATGTCAGCCACCATTCATTAATTTAGAACTGATCCAGTGTTCCTGAGTTTGAACCGTGTGCGGCTTTGCCTTTGTTGTTCTTGTGCTCAGTATTTTGTCATCCAAAGAAAGCCCGCAGCGGGCTGTGACTCTTAAGACAGTATCAAAATGTTTCAACAACTGACAAACCTCAGACTTCCTGTATTTCTGTAACTTGCAGTTCTCCCTCCCTTCTTTTAATTTGTTAATGATCCCTCAGCCAGAGGCTCCCTCTGTCACACATCCCTAACTAGATCAGTAGATCAAAGGTGAAGCTTTGCCAAGTAATCAGTGTAATTTCACCCATGTAGCCAGCTAATAAAAACAGACCTATAGGGTTTTTCAAGGACAACCAAGGTATTTGGCACCAAAACAAAACAAAAAACAAAACTCCTGTAGTGTAAGCAGTAATACACCAGGACCAGTGTTTCCAAGCTATCCCTGTTCCTTATTCACTTGGTCCCCAGTAAAATCCCGCAAGGCTCAGAAAAGGCAAATACACCCAGACTCCCGCCCTCCCAGCCCAGTTCCTGCCTTCAGAAAGGAATTTCACTCTTACAAACAAGACAAGGGAAGAGAAACCTGCTCGTTTCGTTGACAAGCATTTTTATTACTTTTTTTTTTTTAGAGATTTGTTTTCCCATGCATTAATTTTCCTTCCCAGTTATTACACCTTTATGTGGATTTTTTTTTTTTTAAAAGAACACATTTCTTATGTAATCTGTTTTTGCATTTCTGGAATGAGGAACCTTTTTTGCTCACATTGTTAAAATCTAGACAAGGCACCCGTGTGATAGATCACCCTGAGCCTTGGAAGGAAATGATTCACCACAATACTGTAACCGAAAGTGTTCTAACACCAGGGAAGAAGGTAGGTCATTAATGGTGTCCCCTACACAAAGCCGCTATGGGGGCATTGGAGTCTTAGCTTAGCCTTTGCCCTCAGAGGTACCCTGTGCCTGGCTTAGCCTGCTCCCATCAGCTCTGTCCCCTCTTCTGATTCCTCTGTCCACATACAACAATTGATGCTGGGAACTCATGCTCCATTTTTAATTTTCAAAAGAACCCTATGATTTTTAATTGTCCCCACCCATTCATCGGCTTCCAAACGTCCTTCTCAGGCTCTTCTTTTCTGATTGTTGTGCTTAAATTTGTTAGAGGAATAAATACATAAAACCAAAAAATGTCCAGAATAAATCCAGAGTTATAAAAGTAAAATAGATCTTTAAAAAAATTTTTTAAATGAGATACATTTTTATTTAATCAAAAAAATGCACTAAAGCAACCCGTAGGAGAGGTGAACACGGAACACACCTATTTCTGATAAATAAAAGAGGTCAAGCAATAAAATCAAAACAAGGGGGAAGCTGAAAAATGAAAAAATGTGTATTTTATTTCCCTCTCAATGTGTTGGTGAAGGCAGATCACAGACATACCCAGAGTTCATCATGCTTTATGAAAAGCAACATGAACTATTTCTCACCTTCCCTTACTTAGTTGCATTTCAAAATTGAAAATTAATCACTATCGATGGAAAATTCTGTGAATATTTTACACATTGAGATTCAAGTTGTTACTTTTATTTGACTTATCGCACATGGAAGAGACCATGTGTTTGATGTGATCCGTGTGTTTTGAGCAAGCATGCTAAAACTAGGTAGGGCGGTCATCTGGCTTCCATGGGTTCCTGCCTTTATAAAAAAAAAAAAGAAAGAGGGGCGCCTGGGTGGCTCAGTGGATTAAGCCACTGTCTTCAGCTCAGGTCATGATCTCAGGGTCCTGGGATCGAGCCCCACATCGAGCCCCACATCGGGCTCTCTGCTCCGCGGGGAGCCTGCTTCCTCCTCTCTCTCTGCCTGCCTCTCTGCCTACTTGTGATCTCTCTCTTTGTCAAATAAATAAATAAAATCTTTTAAAAAAAGAAAAATTATATTTTATAACTGCATCAGTATAAAATGAATCAGATGTGTTAATATTAAATATTAAAACATTTTCTTCAACCTAAAAGGTCGTATTTTTCTTCTGATTTTAAGAAGACACTAGAACTGGGATACCTGGCAAAGCTCGTCTGTAGAGCATGTGACTTTTGATCTCGAGGTTGTGAGTTCGAGCCCCATGTTGGGTGTAGAGATTACTTTTGGAAAATATTAAAAACTAATTAATTAAAAATAATAAAAAATAAAAGACATGAAAGTTGTTTTGTGGGCCCACTCTGTCTGATGAAGTCTGCCCTGGAGGAAGGTCATTTTATAGAAACATAGATTAATAATCATAAAGCCAATGACAGAAGATAGATACTTCTTAATATTTAAAGAGTCCGTTAGTGAATTGTCACAATTACGAAAAATATTTATATTCATTTAAAAAAAGAAAGAAATCCTTCAATACAAAATAAATACCAACTGAGTATTCATACTGGGGGTATATAAGTAAATTGTGTTACCTCAATGGAACATTATTCCATCACTAAGAAAACCAGTTTTCGGGGCGCCTGGGTGGCTCAGTGGGTTAAAGCCTCTGCCTTCAGCTCAGGTCATGATCCCAGGGTCCTGGGATCAAGCCCCACATCGGGCTCTCTGCTCAGCGGGGAGCCTGCTTCCCTTCCTCTCTCTGCCTGCCTCTCTGCCTACTTGTGATCTCTGTCTGTCAAATAAATAAATAAAATCTTAAAAAAAAAAAAAACCAGTTTTCAATAGATAACCATTTTTAAATGTTATTTGAAATGCAAAAAAAAATTTTTTTTTTTATTTGATAGAAATCACAACTAGGCAGAGAGGCAGGCAGAGAGAGAGGAGGAAGCAGGCTCCCCGCAGAGCAGAGAGCCCGATGCGGGGCTCGATCCCAGGACCCTGAGATCATGACCTGAGCCGAAGGCAGAGGCTTTAACCCACTGAGCCACCCAGGCGCCCCCCCCAAAAAAATTTTTTAGTGGATTTTCTCTCTGAAGTTAGTGAAGGTCGGTGGGAATAAACACTCATTCATTTAGTAGGTAAACCAGCATTGATTTTTGGAGCATTTTGGAAGGCTTATTGCTGATATCTCTAGAAATGTGAGCTCCAATTCACAAATTCCACGTCTAGGCATTTATTCTATAAATCCGTTTCCACAAGTGTGTGAATATATAAAGTCATATATGTGATTAACTACAACAACAGAGAACTGGAAAAGAAATTAGTATCCATCATGAGTGGACTGGTTATATAAATGGTGGTCTATGTTCAACATGGAATACTGTATAATCATCAAGAAGAATAACATAGGAATGTCCTACATGGCTCATTGGCCAGGATTCTAAAACCTACTTATTCCTAAGTTAATGGTTCTCAGTCAGGTGCATTTTTGCTCTCCAAGGCACATTTGGCAACGTCTCCTGGAGACATTTTGGTTTGGTTATCACAGTTGGGATGGAGGGGAGGGTGTTGCTGCTGTCGTTTAGAGGGTAGAGGGCAGATACCCTACAAGCACAGGACAACCCTGCAGCAGAATGATCCAGCCCCAAACGTCCAACGTTCTGAGGTTGAGAAATGTTCTAAACTGATCACTGGCAAGGATAATGGAACATCCAGATCTGTGTGTTAGATGAATCAAATTTTACCTTCTGGGACAAGGCCAGGTCCCACCTTCACATAAGGTGAAACACCTGAAAAGATTAAGGGTTCTGTGGACAAGAAAGAATAGAATAGAATCCTCCCTGTGCTCTGCAAGCAGCCAACAGCATCTGCCGCAAGCACAAAATAGAGGACGATATAAAACAAAAAACATTTTCACATGTATGTAAAATACTGGAAGGGTTTGCACCCAAATTGTTCAAGTCTTTAGCTGGGAAAGAGTAGAGTTATGAGTGATGTTTGTTTTTTGCTTTTGCACTGCTTCATATTTTAAACATTTTCTGTAATGATCATATCTTACTTTTATTACCATAAAAATACCTCAGTTTAATTTAGGTATAAATCTGGCAATCATACAGGTTTTGAGGTTTTTTTTTTTAAATTTTTCTATGATGCTTCTGTTTGTTAAAGTTGATGGATGAAATTTAAAAATGAGTGAATGGGATTACATCTGACAAAATCTTGATTTCCCGGATTACAGCTGAAACTGAGTTAAGCTGATACAAATATTTAGTTTCTTTATTCTTTTGCTTTGGGTGATCTTAGTTTCCATAGATAGCCTGAATGAAAAGAGGAGGGAAATGGGTGTCAGAAAGTCTGGCCTCTAGAATAGTTTGTTAGGCATCGGAACCTGAGAAAGTCGTTTGTCTATCACAATAACAACAGCACTAAAAGGAAACGGAATCGCTATCTTGACGAGGTATCTGTACCCCAGTGCTCATTGCAGCATTATTCTTGAAAGGCAAGATATGCAAACAGCCTAAGTGACCATCAAGGGATAAATGGGTAAAGAGAAAGTACATAGCATATAATGGAAATATTATATTAGAATATATATAATGGAATATATATATTTCTATTATGTATTATAATGGGCTATTCTAGGATCTTCATGCTCCGAATTATTCATAAAGAACAAGGAAATCCTGCCATTTGCAACAGCATGGGGGAAACTGGAAGGCATTATGCTAAATGAAATAACCCAGACAGAGAGAGACAAATACTACATGGTATCACTTAGGTGGAGAATTTTATTTTTTATTTTTTAAAGATTTTGTTTATTTGACAGAGAGAGACAGTGAGAGAGGGAACACAACCCAGGGGAGTGGGAGAGGGAGAAACAGGCTTCCTGTAGAGCAAGGGAGTCCGACGTGGGGCTTGATCCCAGAACCCTGGGATCATGACCTGAGCTGAAGGCAGACGCTTAATGACTGAGCCACCCAGGCACCCCGAAAAAAAATTGTTTTAAGTTGAACTCATAAAAACAGAATAGAATGGTGGTTACCAGGGGCCAGGGGTGTGGTCTTTGGGGGTGGGAGCAGAATGAGGAGAGGCAGGTCAGAGGGTGTAAACTTTCAGTTAGAAGATGATTAAGTTCTGAGGATCTAATACCCAGCATGGTGAGTGCAGCTAATCATATCATATTACTGTATGCGCTTGAAATTTGCTAAGGGTTCGTTGCACCCATAAAAAGTAACTTGAAGCAATAAATGTTTCAACTTGATGATGGTGATCCCTCGACAGTGTCTGTAACAGAAAAGCGTCCCGTTGTGCACTTTAAGTATATCACCATTTTATTCGTCAGTTACACCTCAGTTAAGCCGGAGGAAAAGAATCATAGCAAAGACTGACATAAAACCTACTGTGCGCTGGTACTGTTCTCCGTAGGCTACAGCCATTTGCTCGATGTCCTCACAGCTGCTTTGTGAGGTACGTGCTTCTACGGTCCCCTTTCATGCAGGAGGACGCAGAGCCCTAGACCCTTTCCCATGGTCCCAGCGCTGAGTGATGAGTTCAAAATCTGAACCCAGGCGTTCTGGGCCCGGAGTTCATGCTCTGGGTCACCATGCCTCAGGTACGCTGGGGCCCTACACTGGCCTCCCAACTCGTCCCCACCGATCTGTCCCTCTTACTACAAGAGTCATTTTTCTGAAACACAATTCCTGTCAGTCACCTTCTAGGAATCTCTCAGTGGCTTCGTAATCCTGCTACAGGGGATCAGACAGACTTTCAGTCCTGAGACCCAGAGCACAGAGCTTGGGCACTGGTGGCTGAATTCAGCTTGCAGACAGGTGCAGTTTGTCCTCACAGTGATTGTGTGTGTGTGGGGGGGGAGGGTTCATTTTTTATAGATTACTTTTTAACATATAAAATCCTAGAGCGGTCACCTGGATGCCAGTTGTTAAGCGTCGGCCTTCAGCTCAGGTCATGATCCCAGGGTCCTGGGATTGAGCCCCGCGTCGGCCTCCCTGCTCCTCGAGAAGCCTGCATCTCCCTCTCCCACTCCCAGTGCTAGCGTTTCCTCTCTCACTGTGTCTCTCTCTGTCAAATAAATAAATATAATCTTTAAAAAAATAGCATAAAATTTAAAAATCCTGGAGAGAGGCTCCTGGGTGGCTCAGTGGGTTAAGCATCTGCCTTCGGCTCAGGTCATGATCCCAGAGACCTAGGATCGAGCCCCACATTGGGCTCCTTGTTCATCAGGGAGCCTGCTTTTCTGTCTGCCGGCCACTCCCCCCTGCTTGTGTGTGCACTCTTTCTCTGACAAATAAATAAATAAAAACTTAAAAAAAAAAATCTGGAGAATGAGGAAATAGTTACACAAATCACTCCAAAAAAAAAAAAAGACATTCTACAGGACGACGGGCCTGGCCTACTTAATAAGGCATGAAGGAAGGGAGAAGGGACTGAGTCTGATTGGAAAAGACGGCATGACATAATAACCCAGTTCCAGGCCTGGGCCCGGACTACAACTCGGTTTGGGTAAACCAGCTGCAAAAGATGTTTCTGGGTCAGTGGGGAAATTTGAATCTGGAGCGAAACCAGATTTTTAAAAAAATGTATTGAAATAGGAAGGTGGAGACGATAAACTCAATAAATCAGGGGCAATCTCCTTGTGGTCAAAAATACACGGATGGGGGCGCCTGGGTGGCTCAGTGGGTTAAAGCCTCTGCCTTCAGCTCAGGTCATGATCCCAGAGTCCTGGGATCGAGCCCCACATCAGGCTCTCTGCTCTGCAGGGAGCCTGCTTCCTCCTCTCTCTCTGCCTGCCTCTCTGCCTAGTTGTGATTTCTCTCTGTCAAATAAATAAAAAGTATTTAAAAAAAAAAATACACGGATGTTCATGTGTGCACACAGAGAAAGATCTGGAAGCATAAAGCGTTCACAGAAATTGGAGTCTCATGCTTTTATGTTTACATATGGTTTAGCTTTATTTTCTAACTTTCTACAAAACGCATGTGTACTCTACGTAGAGTAACAAAAGGTTATTTTTATTTAAAACAAAATGAAATAGCCTGGAGACTTTATAACATCCAGATTGGGGCTTATCTTGAAAAACTACAAGATGTTCCTAGATTCCCTTTGGGCTCAGTCAGAGGAGCTTAGAACCAGTTGCCCCTCTGGATGGAGTGTGGACTCCTTAGTTCAGAACTACCCCATCCGGCCTGCTTGCCCTGCTCTCTTCACTCATTCATTCGTTCATTCATTCAGCAGGTATCTCTTGCGGGCTTTCCCTGTTCCTGGCACTGCTCTGGACACAGAGAATAGAAGTAACCCTCTGCCTTCCCGTAACTTAGGTTCTCATGATGGTGAGCAGATAACAATCAAATGATTACTCATGTTTCAGGTGAGAATAGCACTTTGCAGAAATACAGAGCCTGGTGAAGGGTGGTCTTGTCTAAGTAGGCAGATGGATAAACAAGACCAAAGTTTGGGCTCAAGGACTGGGCTTGCAGGTGGGGGGGGGGGGGCAGTGTGTGACTCTTAGCAGGTAGATGAGATGTAAAGCCCAGGGGGGTGGCTGGGATCACAGAGGCAGGGGATGTGGTGTCTGTTTGGATCCAAGAGAGCTCAAAGGTACTAAGGAACTTGGCAGTGCCCTTTGCCTATATCTTGACCCAAATGCCAGACAAGGAGGGAAAAAAAAAAAAAGGTGATACAGTGGAAACCAAGAAAACCACCGTAGTGAAGAGGTAAGATTCTTGGCACTGAACTCCAGGCTGGCCAGGCTCAGCCCACAGAGACAGGCAGCCCGAGACCACCGGGAAAAGTCAGCTTGAGGGCAGGACCTTGACGCAAAGCTTGTCCCTGGAAAGCTTTGACGGCACCTGCTCTTTGCTGGCTCCCAGGAGAATAAGCACGCAGAGGGGGCTGAGCTAATTCAATCCAGTTCCCCGTCCAAACTCCGTGTCAGATGAAACCACTGACCCGCCTTGGGTCGGAGATGCGGGAGGCCAAGAGGCCAGGGTGTCCTGCGGTGGCAGGGAACAGCAGCGACGGGGAAGCAGTGCCCTACCTCTGGCTGGTGCCCATCCCCGCCGACGTTTCCCGGTTCTCTTCTGACTTGCCTCCCCCCGGGATGCTTCTCTGTGGACCCTTCTCTTACTCACACCCACACCCCATCATGCTTCCATCTGTCCTTGTAATCTCAGTGGGGACCAGCTGTTGTCCAGTGACTTTGTCCCGGGCTCCTCTCCATCAGCTCCCTTACGCCTTACTAAGGTTAGACAGGATTCCGACCAGGTCATGCAGACGCAGAGATGAGGCAGGGGGATTGGGGGTCGCAGCTCAAGCCCTTGCAGGCAGTAAATGAAGGAGTCAGGATCTGAACCCGCCACTCCGGCTCGAGTCCGCGCCCCTGATGGGAGAGTCAGCAGCTCATGCTCCTTTCCCTAACAGGGAAAATGGGCATCCAGGGGCCAGTTTCTGGTAGTCAGTGGCTGCGTGCCTTCCTTCCGTCCAGCTTGTTTCCCCTTCTAGAATGGGATGACGCTGCTAACACTCATGCTGGCTTCAAGGGTAGGCTGTGACCGCCGAATGACTCAGTACGTCTAAAGCCAGCAATTTCCCGCCAGAGACAAATCCCGGCAGGTGCCTGCTTTTATAAATAAAGTTTTATTGGAACACAGTTGTGCCCAATTCATTTATGGACCTGCTGTCAGTGGTTGAGACAGATTATATGGCTCTCAAAGACTAAAACATGAGGGTCCCTGGGTCCATCAGTCGATTAAGCATCTCCCTTTGGGTGGGGTCATGATCCCAGGGTCTCAGGATCTAGCCCCATCTCAGGCTCCCTGCCGGGCAGGGAGCCTACTTCTCCCTCTCCTTCTGCTGTGCCCCGTGCTTGTGCTCTCTCTCCCTCTCTCTCTCTCAAGTACATAAATAAAATCTTCAAAAGAAAAAAGACTAGAACATGTGCCAATTGACCTTTAAGAATAGGTTTGCCAGGACTCCTGGGTGGCTCAGGTAGGTAAGCACTGGACTCTTGATTTGGGCTCAGGTCCTGATCTCACGGTGGGGGAATCGAGCCCTCCCTTGGCCTCCCGCCCCAGGCTCAGTCGGGAGTCTGCTTCAGGGTTCCTCTCCCTCTCCCTCTGCCCCTCCCCTGCTCACAACCCTGAGCGTTCATTCTCCCTGTCTCTCTCTCTCAAATAAATGAATAAATCTTAAAAAACAAAAAAGAACAAGTTTGCTAACTCTTGAGCTACACAGTCTTTTGCACATGGGAGGTATTTGATACTCATATTTAATGTAAAGTCAAGACCAGATATCTGGTCCTGCTTATCATTCTTTCCCCAGGTCCAGCAAAGGCCTTACATAAATTAGGTGCATTACAAAAAATAAAGGGAGCAGGACACCTTGGTGGCTCAGTCTGTTAAGTGTCTGCCTTCGGCTCAAGTTGTGATCCCAGCGTCCTTGTATGGAGTCCCAAGTCAGGATCCCTGCTCAGTGGGGAGTCTGCTTCTCCCCCTTCCTCTGCCCCTCCCCCTGCTCCTCTCTCTCTCTCTCTCTCTCGCTCACTCTTTTTCTCTCTCAAATAAATAACTTAAAAAACCTTTAAAAAATAAAAAAAATAAACTTACCATTATCAATGATAATAAAATGTAATAGTTATGATGCAGACTTCAGAGGAAATTATTGAACAATAAAACTCCAGGCACATGTCTAAGTTACCATGACCGCAAGTTTTCGCAAGTAATCTGTATAACATTGGGATGTCTCTGGGCTGGCTCACACTTATATGGAGGAGGGTTGGTTGATGTATGCGACCAATCCTGCCATCTTTTAGTATTTTTTGAGCTATAATGCTCATAGGATAAAATGTAAATATATTCTGCTAACTTCAACAACAACAAAACAAAATAACAAAACAACAAAAAAATAGTGTGTTTTAATGGCTTAAGCCCCTACTAAAGTTAGCTTTTAGAGCAGACACAAAATAGAATAGGGTATTGGATCCCCGCTGATGTAACAACGACAGTGTGGGGACAGAGTAGGAAAGATGTCAGAGGAAGAATGGGAGCGGGTGTCCAGCTAAGCACCCAGCTGCAAATCAGCAGGACAGAGTCGCACACCACTACCCATAACCACCCAGTACGGGCATATCTAAGTACACTCAACTGGCATTTTTTAGAAGATATTTAATTTATTTATTTATTTGAGAGAGAGAAAGAGCGAGAGAGAGAGAGAGAGCAGGAGCAGAGTGAGGGGCAGAGGGAGAGGCAGAGTCCCCGCTGAGCAGGGAGCCTGATGGGGGACTCGATCCCAGGACCCTGAGATCAGACCTGAGCTGAAGGTGGGTGCTTAACCGGCTGAGCCACCCATGCACCGGGGCATTTTGCTTTTAAGGGAGGAATGTTAAGTTCCAGGCAGAACTTAACCAGCGGCAACACTCCAGGATTCCCTGGAGAATTTTCAGTTTTGTGGCTTCTCCCCAAATCCATTTGGGACGGCAGGCTACACATCAGTCTCGCCGCCGGTCAGTGGGTCTTTCCACTCGTTTTTACTATTGAAAGAAACAAAGAAAACCAGGAGTCTTAGCCCAAAGTGCTTTAAAAGTCAAACATAAAGTAGCTTGGGAACTAGCTAGTTTTTTGCATTGGCCACTTTTTCTTCAATTAGAGTTAGAAACTGTTTAACAGTGCTCATTCAACCAAGATGGCCTTGCTTTATTTAATTTTTTAGATGTTTATGCAAAGACTGCGACCCATGAAGACAGAAACCGGCTCACAGCTGTATTGAAGCATCTAAAACATCCAACAGGTAGTAGGTATTCGGGGCTATCTGCTAAGAGGGAGTGTCAACCCAGGTGGTACAGTGGTGAGCAAGAGAGATGTTTTCCCTGCCCTCCTGGGGCTTGTTGGCTAGGGAGAGGCTGACTATGATCCAGAGAGCAAACTAGTTCATTCGTGCTAACTGTGACATGCTACGAAGGCAACAAGGTGTCCCGCTATAGGTCCGGGGTCTGATGGTAGACGGTTCCCATCCATGTTATTAGTCCTATGAAAATCCATCATGGAAGATGTACTTAAGCAATAAGTCAAAATACTTTGGAACACCAAAGAGGCTAATCACCGTACTTTGTCAAACTTAAAACATCACCTTGTAAGATGCACCATTATTTTGTGCACTGTTAAGAAAGAAAGAAATGCTTCCAATGATAATTGCAAGAGGGCATCGATTGCACCAGGCACACTAATTTCAGTTATGTTAAAAATGTAAAAACTAGGGGCGCCTGTGTGGCTAAGTGGGTTAAAGCCTCTGCCTTCGGCTCAGGTCACGATCTCAGGGTCCTGGGATCGAGTCCCACATCGGGCTCTCTGCTCTCTGCCTGTCTCTCTGCCTACTTGTGGTCTCTGTCTGTCAAATAAATAAATAAAAATCTTAAAAAAAATAAAATAAAAATGTAAAAACTAAAGTGAACTTTAGACTTGATCAACTGTGGTACCGGGCACCCCAATTCCAGTGAACTGAGGGAAGCAGAAACGTGTGCCTTTTAATTTTTTTTCTTTAAGATTTTGTTTATTTATTTGACAGAGAGAGACAAGTGAGAGAGGGAACACAAGCAGGGGAGCAGCAGGAGAGGGAGAAGCAGGCTCCCCAGTGAGCAGGGAGCCCAATCCGGGCTCCATGGCAGCACCTGGGATCACGACCTGAGCCGAACGCAGACGCCTAACCAACTGAGCTACCCAGGCACTCCCAGAAACGTGTGCCTTAAAGATGATTTATTTCCAAAATAAATACGTTTTTTGGGGGGAAATTTTAGCCAGTTCATACAATCGAAATTCTAAGATCCTTGAGCATCTGGACCAGTCTTGGTGAATGATTGTTGAAGGAAAAAAATGAATGAATGGAAGACGAAAGACTTAGAGCTAAAATTAAAAAGGATCTCTGTTCGCAACAGCAATTAGAAATTCTATAAAACAGCAGCAAATGCCCTAAGAGAGCTGGACGGAAAATTATGATGATACAAACGTAAAGGAGACTTGCATAGACATTTTCTTAATTAAAATAGCAATGTCGACGTAATAATACTGTCATGGTTAGCTGGAGTGTTATTCTTCTTATTTTTTTTTTTTAACCTGGAGTGTTTTTAGAGCTCTATATCATTTTGACACAATGACTCTATGTTAAAATCCACGTATATGGTGCACCTGGGTGGCTCAGTGGGTTAAAGTCTCTGCCTTCAGCCAGTGTCGTGATCCCAGGGTCCTGGGATTGAGCCCCGCATCGGGCTCTCTGCTCAGCGGGGAGCCTGCTTCCTCTTCTCTCTCTCTCTCTGCCTACATGTGATCTCTGTCAAATAAATAAATAAAATCTTTAAAAAAAAATCCACGTATACACTAAGCACCTGTCCTGTCTCTATCCTGGATATGTAAATTGGTTGTCACCATTTTTAGGAGGTGGATCCTAATAAATATTCAATAAATAATGAATTCTGTGCATATGGGAGCCTGAACTTGATTCTTAGACCAAACATGATATAGTCCACAAATTGAATCAGTCTAGTTTTCAACTCCAGGAAAATATTTGGTTTCCTCCCACAGAGAGAATATTCATAGCCAGCAAGCATCCCTTCAAAGTGATTGGGCTTATTGTATGATATTTAGGTGGGTTTTTTTTTCTTTTTTTAGATTTTATTTATTTATTTGACAGACAGAGATCACAAGTAGGCAGAGAGGCAGGCAGAGAGGGAGAAGGAAGCAGGCCCCCCGCTGAGCAGAGAGCCTGATGTGGGGCTCGATCCCATCAAGACTGGAGCTAAAGGCAGAGGCTGTAATCCACTGAGCCACCCAGGCACTCCTATGTTGAGGTTTTTGACATTTAATTTGAAAGAAAAACTATCCATTTGAAAACTAGTATTTCCAGACATTTTATGAAGAAGGAGTCACACACATTTCTGTAATTAACATACTATTTCCCACTTAGAGTTAATTTTTTTTTTTTTAGTCATGTTCCTTAGTTCCACGAGCTAGTTTTTTCCCCAAGATTTCCTAGTTTTTTGTGTGTTTTGGTTTGTTTGCTTGTTTGTTTGTTTTTGAAAGATTTTCTTCTGAATTGCCTTGGAATATTACCACCATTCCCCACTGTTGTTTTGTTTAGCTAAACACATGCCTTTGCATCTATAACGTTTTTATAAATACTCTTACTGTACCTTTCTAGTTACGTTCTTTTGAAGAAAGCAGGCGAAAAAAAAATTATCCCTCCTAGGTTGAATTAAGAGGACACAGGCTTCTTATTCCTTTTTTAAAAAAGTGTATTTTGGCAGTTGAAAACAGGTGTTCGTTTGGTTCATTCACGATATGAGAAAGATCAATGTGCATTTGAAACTCCCCTTTCTTCGGAGCAGAAAATTGTAAGCGTTGAGCAAAACAGAAAACAGAGCCTTTTCTAAATTGAGCACTGTCATATGACCCCACTCGTCTTTGTACTCAGAGCATTAAGGTATTAGCCACATTGCTTCATGGATGCGGCGTATAATTACTCTAGGAAAAGGGGAGCATGACCAACCAGCACAGATATAAGTGTTGGGCTTCTGTCTGTCCTTTTTGATCTAAGGAAATAGACTTTTTAGAATGCTGTTGGGCCGTCCCACATGACAGCTTGTCATTTGGGTAAACTTTCCCACTGCACACAGAAAAACATTTCTTCCATCTCTTTGGTTTTATTTTTATACATCTTTTCAGAGCAGCCGATGTTTAAACGCTTTTAGATTTTTTTTTTTTTTTTCCGTTTGTTCCTTTAACTGTGAGATCTCAGACTGAGGCGAATTCAGTTTTGTCGTCGTGATCCCTCGTGCCAACATTAGATAGCTTTCAGGAGATCGGTAATTAATCTCTGAATATGGTGTTTTGTTTGTTTTACTTTTAAAGGATTGTTTATAGGGCAATTGGGACAGGGATCCTTACAGCTTTTAATTATTTATTTGTGTATTTAAAAAAACATTTTTTTAAGAGCATTTCAGGTTTACTGCATTTCTGGAACTTTCTTTTTTTTATTTCAAGTTTTCACTTGAATTTTAGCAATGACTGGAACTTTCAGTGAAGGATGGAGTTGGGAATGAGAGTCTCGAGAGCTATCACTGCCTTGAGATGTGTTTATCTACAAACTAAAATTCTTAAAATGCCATTTCTGTTTTGCAGAAGGTGGACCTTTCTAACCAAGCGAAGGTTTGCAAAGCCCTGGTTAGGAAGGAAGACTTGTTTCTGCAGCTGTGGGGGAAGGGAGGAACTGATACATGTTAGAATTGAGTAAAGGCCTACCCCAGCTTTGGGGAAAAAGCGGTGGCTCTCTGCTCTCTCACGGTATCAGCCTTTATAAGGGGGAAATTTTTTGCCCTCTGGGCCCGCAGGAGGGAAGGAGGAGGAGGAAGTAACTAGGATTGTCCCATGCTTGAGGAAGCAGAGGCCTCAGCTGGTTGCTAAAAATTCAAATAAAAAGAAAAAATGTATCTCAGGCATATAGGAAGCTGTGGACCAGAATTGAGAATTTGGTTTTGGGATTCTGGTGTTTCTACTTGGAAACTTGTCACCCTGTTCCCTTAACCAGCCTTTAAATATATTAAATGATGATGTCCACTGATTAGTTTTGGATGTCCTTTATGAAATCCTTTTTTTTTTTTTTCATAAATCTTTCACTACATAGTGATTTTTTTAAACACTCAGAATGTATTGAGATTATCATATAGTTAAGCTATTTTTTGACACTATTCCTGACAACCCGAAGTCTCTCAATTAAAAAAATATATATATTCTTTCTTTTTTTTTTCTTCATAATCTCTATGCCCAAGGTGGGGCTCGAACTTACCACCATCCCAAGATCAAGAGTCCCAGAAGCTACCAAGGGAGCCAGCCGGAAGCGCCCTAAGTACCCCTCTTTTCAAAACCACCCTCCTGAAGTTAGATTAAAAGTTGACTTGGTCTCTGTGACCTTTACTTGTCTTAAAACAAAAATAAAATTAAACAAACTGCTGTTTTGGAATGTCCCTTGCAAACTGATAAATCATAACTTTATCAACTTCCCCAGAGGCCTTCAGAACGAAAGGAAAAAAAAAAAAAAAAAAAGAGTTCAGCTCCGTTCATTTGCTCTGTAAATTCATCCTAAAAGGTAGCATTACCCAGCTGCGGATTCTGTTCACAGGGCAGGAGACACACTTTCCTTTTTTGCAAGGGAAGTCGGGGCAGTGGGCAAGCAAGCCTGGTCCAGGGAAGGCACAGGGGCAGGTTTAACTCTCTCGGGTGCAAAGCCGATGGCTGCTGCTGGGGGCCTGAGTGATCCAGAGCTCAGTCCCCAAATTCAGGAAGCAGTCAATCGATCCAATCCCAAGAGCTGTCTTCCAGAAAACTCCTGCTTCTAAATATGGAAGCTTCCTTTGTTTCTCCCTGCTTGCTTGTGCATATACCATTTCCCAGTCTGTGACCGACTGCTCCCTCCCTCTCCCTTCCCGTCTCTTAATAATCCAGAGTACTTGAAAGCCCATTAATACTCAAGAGGGTTTTGTACCTTATAAAATGTCTAGCATGTCAAGAAGGGAAGATTTCCTCCAATAACATTATCTATGGACATTTTCTGCCTCTTTTTAAAAATCTCCCTGAGTCCTACTCCTCACTACAAGTCTGATTAATCTCTGGGATCACAAGTTTACTCAGGAACCACACCCCACTGGCGGTGAACTATCTTTAGGAGATGAATTCACTAAAATTCACTGTTTTGCTCCTCGGATTGGCCCCTGCTGCAGTGTTTTCTCATCTAATAATATCTAGATCTTTCCATCTTTGCACTACAGGAATGAGGCGGGTTTTTAAAAGACTCACTCTTTTCCCTTATTTCTCTAATCATTTTCATTTTATCTCAAAAGTGGAGAATTACAAATCTCCAGAAACATCTGGCTTTCCTTTTCTTCTTATATAGTTAATAGGTCAGAAAACCCACGGGGAGTAGTAGGAAATGGATACATTAGACACACATTTTAACAATTCTGTCACGTGTAAATCATTGTAGAACTTTTCACTGAAGTGTTATATTTTCACGTATATATAATGTATATTGACGTGTGTTTATGGACATATAAATACTTAAGCTCAATGAAGTTATTGAGAGAGTCACCTAAAATCAAAATACTAAAACCACAGCACTTGAGAATTGGAAATCATACAATTTTGTTTATCCCGGTGCTTTAGTTATGCAAAGGGAAATTTAAGCTGAGGAAAGCTGTTTCACTAGCCTTAGGGTCTTTGGATTCTGGTCCTGACTTTGCCTCATCATTTTGCACTGATTCCCTATGGCCTTTTGTTTCCTCATCTGTAAAATGGGTGCATTGGGAGACACGCTCTTACGCTATAGAACTTGTCTGATTCTGCAAGCATAGGCTTTGGATCACATAGAAGAGGTCATCCAGAACTCCCTGTTACTAGTCAGTCTACCTCTTCCCCAGTGGCTCAACTTAATTTGGCCCTGGACAGGCATTAGTTCCCCCCCCCCCCCCCCACCCAACTAAAGGGTTGGGTTCTGGCAGCTGGAGTTTCCTGCCTGTTTGGGTTTGTGTATTTTCGCCAGCCTTTGACTCAGAAAAATCCCAAGTTGATTCCCTCAGTGCAAGTGGCAGCAGATCCTAGAATATCCAGAATTGTCAGAATCTTGTTTCCTGCTTCACCCAGCCTCCCTGTCTCTGTCTCGCATGGCTCTCAGCTTTGCCAGAACTGGCCCGTTGTACTTTTGGGAATTCCCTCAACCACTTGTCATTTCAGGCTGAACGTGAATGATTTATCCAGCAAGAGTTAATAAAATTGACTGTGGTCTCTGAAGAAGGGATAGTTTGTCAAAGCTCTATCTTCAAACTAATTGAATATATTTCTCATGAATTGTGATGAATGCCAGGTAATTTCAGAGGATGGCTTTTGCTAATTAATAAATCAATCACCTTGACTCATTTTGGCAGGCTAAACTTTAAAAGTTCACTGCTGCCTTGTTCAAAACCAGGATCCCCTCCGTACCTAGTTTAGTGGTTTAATGTAATTCTTAAGAAAGCAAGCAGATTGAGCAATACTTTAATTCAGAAACAAGTTGCTCAATGTGTGTCCGCTGAAAATAACAAGCCTGAGAAGGGGAAACTATAAAACACAGGCAGGACGCTAATGTATTCCTGCTTCTTGATTGATTTCACATTTACAACAAAGCTCGCATTATTATAAAGGATTTGGAAAGGTCAGCTGGAAGCATCTTTCTACCCATAGAAGGATTTCTGAAGGAGCTGAAAGCACCAAATTAACTTAAAACAACAAAATAAAGAGAAAACTTTATCTGAGTTATTATAGCACGTCTGGCTTTCAAACTCTACAGAACTTACAAAATAAATGCAGGTGAATTGTTATTTTTTTCCCTGATCACAGAAAAGTTTATTTAAAAAGGCCCTGGAGTTATGGTTGCAAGAAAGGAAAATGGTTGGTGTTTTTCTTATCACATCAAAGGGGACGGACACGCCCTTTAACAGAAAGCAATTAGGGGCTGTTCAAAGAAAGAGCGAGCCTCCCAGCAGTTAAAGGCAGTTGGTTCTGAAGCAGGTAATACACCTAGAACATTTCAGGGGAAAAAGAGAGAAACAGAGACAGAGAGGGAGAGAAAAGAAACAGTTAATTCAATCAACCCATACATTAAACCTCAAATGACATTCTCAGGGTCTCTTCTGTTTTCTGTTTCTAGGATATCGAAAAAATTTCTCATGGAGGAACAGGTATTCAATGAACGTCTTCTTATACAAAAGAAAAAGGCCTGGATCCCAGGCTTGCAGGGGTTCACAACCCCACAGAAGGCTCAAAGAACTATAATCCTACCCTTCCAGGATATTCACTGAAGTAGACCTCAGTGATCCTGGGCCCAGGACCCCACAAACTTTTTCTGCCCGGTGTCCCTGGGTGGGGATGGGACGCCAGGGGTGAGAGGGCGTGAACAGCTTGGTGAGGTGGGGGAGTGAAAAGGGACAGGGAGGAGAGGAGTTTAGAAGGATCCAGAGCCTCAAGAACATTTCTCCACACCTTCCCTGAATAGCTCTCCTTTGGAATGCAAATATAGCGTTCGCAGCCAGTTGGGTCTTCTGGGTGGATTAACATTTTTTTGGCGAGGGAGGGAGTGGGGGGGGGGGGGAGAAAAAGAAGAGAAAGAGGAAAAGGATTTTTCTTTTAATTAAGAGGAGGAAGAGATAGAGTAATCACAACCATGATGACTTGTAAGGATGTTTCTGGAGTTCCAGGTCTGGGCTAAGTGAGGGCTTTCTATTCTTAGTCCCTAAACTTCCGGTTAGGTAAACCTCCCCAACTGACACTCCCTCAGTTTCCTAAAATCTTTAGTCATCTTTCCTGAGGGCAGGGGATGTTTTTCCTACCTTAAACACCCACTCTTGCAAAGGGCCACCTTTGTATGACAGGTACAGGACCCAGGGCGAAATTGCAAGGTTCCCAGTTAAAAAGGGGTTAGGGAAGAAATCGCTGGATTCCTCTATGGTATAATGTTCGGGTTTTCATATCCTCAACAGTCATAGCCTTCCTTAGGGATCCCCATTCACGGACTCACAGCTGTGTGACCTTGGGCAACCCTCCACACCTCGGTTTCACCGTCCATAAAATGGGTATAATGATGGTATCAAGCCCTAAGCATCATTGTGAGAACCCCATACACTAATATATATAATAAATAAAGGCCGGCCATTGTTTTTGTGCTCCTTTTCAGGTTATCTGTGAAGAAACTGCCAATAGTGCAAATGTAGTGACCCTCTTCGGCCTGGAAATGGATTAATTAATATGGGTCTAGAAATACATTACAAATCAGTGATTCTTGAAAAAATTTATCTCACCCCTATCATGACTTACCCACGACAGGAACTTCTAAAACCTTGATGTTATTTCTATATATGAAATTCTATTTTAAAATTTTTATTATTTTTTCTCTTTTTAAAAAGATTTTATTTATTTGTCCTAGGGTGAGAGAGAGCATGCACAGCAGGGAGAGCAGCAGGCAGAGGAAAAGCAGGCTCCCCAGGAAGCTGACTGCAGGATTCGATCCCAGGACCCTGGGATCGTGATCTGAGCCAAAGGCAGATGCTTAACCGATTGCTACCTAGGAGTCCCTCTTGCAGCCATCTTGTCTCTCCAGGATATTGTTATTCCATGAGAAAAGTAACAGTGTTTCCCCTGCTTCCCCCCCACCCCCAATTTTCCTACAGTGAGCATTTAACATACAGTACCTCAAACAAGCAGGTAAGGAAAAGTAATACTTTCAGGTATAAACAAAATGCCTGATGAGGCTAATTTGGTTCATTTTCTCCCCCTAGACAAGGTAGATTTTCAAGCCAAATGGTACATAATAGTGTCTATGAAGGTAGAAGTCTGCTCTCTGTGTGGAATTACAGTTGTTTCCATTCTTGAGGTTGTTTTAAGTGTGCTCCGTGTTTCTCTTACCCCTTCCAGCCAAAGATCTGTCTTAATTTTATGGGACTTTGAGAAGACCCCGGGATTGATACTGGGTGATGGTGGTTGTTTTTGGTGGAGTTAGATTTATGTCAAAATTTTCTGCTTTTCGGTTTGCTAAATTCCTTCTTCTATTTATATTGGTCGATAACATCCACATTTATATCAATGGAAGGTATATTGAGACTCGCACTTGGGGTGGAGTGGAAACCAGGGGGCTAAAACTGAAGAAAGTAAAATACACTTAGATGATTTCACCCCTAACAGAAACGAAGGGTTTTTTTGCGGGGGGGGGGGGGGCGGTAGGCGAGAGGGGAAGGAGAGCGGGTTGTTTGGCTTTAAGATTTTACTTTTTTTATTTTTTTACAATAAGAATATATTCAGGTATAGCTTGAAGAATGAAAAACACAAAGAAAACACTCCAAGACTCCCCAAGCATCTGCGGTGGGGTGGGCTCACCTGCCCGGGGGCCGGAGGACAGGAAGCAGGGAGGGGGCTGAGCAGGGCGGTGGGAGGGACCAGGGCGACTGGGCTGCTCTTTCGGGTCGCCCGGTTCTCTGCCGTTTGGTATCTCCCGCCCACGAATTTCACCCAAGGGTGCCAGGACCCGCACCTCGCCACACGCTGCAGGGGCCACGACGACTGTGCAAAGGTTGGGGAGCACAGCCTGCCTGGAGGGAGGAAGGGGCCAGAGAGGGAGGGAGGGAGAAGTGGGGGCGGGAGAGAGAGATCACGTGATTTTCTGGAACGCAGACCAGCTTCTTTTCTTTGCTTCTCTAGCAAACGCGCTATCTCCAAACTGTGCGGAGCGCGGAAAGGGTAAAGTCACGTTCCACTGGAAAGGGTCACTTCTTCGGTTCACAGGAACCTCTTCTTTGATCTCCCTCCTGGCTCTGAAGATTTACTCCTCTTCCAAATCAAATAATTTGTTTCTCATTCTGAGAAAAGCTTTCTAGATGTGATTTCCCTTCTGAAAGAGCGACTTTGAAGTCTTCCTGGGGCACATCCTTCCTTAAAGGGATATGGAAAGAGGAGACAGGCCTGCGGGGAGCTGGTTTAAAAAAAAAAAAAAAGTCATTTTCCGAATACCCAGTCTTTCCACTGAAGAGTCTTGAACTGAAACCTGGCGGCTGCCAAGGAGACAATCCCCAATGCAGTCCCTGGGGCTGGAACAGCCCTGCTCCCCAGGGGAGCCCCCAAACTTCTCCCTTTGGACCCAGGAGCCTAGTGAAGGTAAAGGTGGGCAGAGCCGAAAGGAAGCTGTGTTTTTCATTTTTGAGTAAAGCCACTTCCGTGGGAGGGCTCTTGGCTCTGAGTTAGCAAGGATTGCCAAATGCGTTATGTCTTGTCTCCCAGGGCTGCAGGGCAGGGACCACCGAAATCAGGGTTGTCTGTTTCCTGGGATGGTTAGATTTCAGGCTCCTGGGCTGGGGAATGTCCTGGGTCCGGCCTTGGAGCAGCTCGGTGGGCTGGGCCAGGCCGAGCACCTGCCCCACGGTGGCCCAACATGCCAACGACAAATTCAGGCCTCTCAAGTACGAAATGAGATGTGTGCACACACAGTGACCTTTAATTGTGTCTTAGAAACTCATGTCAGATCAACATGTGGTTTCACTTACTCAGGAGAGGTGATTACATTTCAAGCTGTTTTGTGTTAGTTTTCGGCATTTAAATAAAGCATTTTCTCTGTCATATATTTGATGTGGCTCAGAGAAGCTTGCTTCTTTTTTTTTTTTTTTCTTTCTTCCCCCCGTAGATTTTGTTGTTTGATTAGTTCTTTTTGTCAAGTGAGATCAAAGATGGCTTTCCTTTCTTTAGGAGAGATCTTTCTTAAATCAACAGAATGAATTCCACGGTAAAGAGGGTTTTATTTAAAAGATTTGGAAAAGGGAAAAGATTTCAATGGGAGTGAAGAAAAGATGGTTTTATGTCTGCATTATATTTATCTGCCAGAGAGTTCGATGAAAGCAGTTACTAGGAGGGCCTGGCTGGCTCCGTCAGTAGAGCATGTGATGCCTGAACTTGGAGTTGTGAGTTCGAGCCCCACCTTGGGTGTAGAGATTACTTAAGAAAGGAAAAAAAAAAAAAGAAAAAAAAAAGAAAAAGGAAGTAAATACTGTGGCACGCTGAACTTTGGAGTCACTGTAGAAAGGCTTTTGCAGTCTTAGCTGGTAGACATATTCTGGGAAATACCCACTTTACATTTTGTGATTTGGGAATATCGGGGAGCTACCTATCTCCACTTCTGGCTTTGCCGTTGAGCCCCTGCTGGCCTGCGGGCCTTTGCTTATGCTGTTGTAGCCACCTGGAATGTTCTTTCCATGCCTCTGCCGGACCCTCCTTCCTGTATTTCGAGAGGAAACCGGACAGTTTCCAGAAAACACCTGTGTTGTATTGACGTCTACCAGGGACCAACCATGCTATATTGAAATGATGTGTCTACTTGTGGACCTGCGACTTCTTTGGGGCAAGAAATGTGTTCTTCACCCTTAAAAAAAAAAAAGATTTTATTTGTTTATTTATTTATTCAAATGAGAGAGAGAGAGAGAGAGAGAGAGAGAGAAAGCGAGCAGGGGGAGGAACAGGGGGACGGACAAACAGACCCTGCGCTGAGTGCGGAGCCCAATGTAGGGCCCGATCCCAGGACCCTGAGATCATGACTGGAGCCAAAATCAAGCGTCGGATGCTCAACTGACCGAGTCACTCAGGCGCCCTCCCCCCTGCCCCGTGTTCTTCACCTTTGTTCCTCTCTCCTCCCTGTGCTCCTTGGAACTCAACACATTCTGTCCATCTGAATGGAACAAAGACAGAATTGTGGTCAGCATTCACTTCGCTATATATATAAAAAAAAAGATGATTCGGAGTATATCGGAGTATTTGGCAGCCCCACAGTAAATCCCATGCGTCAGATATCACAAATAGAATTCACAGACGCTCCTAGACGGTGCTTACTATGATACTCAAGTGATAACGTATTTCTCTCATTTCCTGTTTCCAAACATTATTTGTTTTTTTAAGGATTTTATTTATTTATTTGACAGAGAGAGACACAGCAGCGAGAGATGGAACACAAGTCAGGGAAGCGGGATAGCGGGACACAGGCGAGGGGGGCGGGCAACGGAGAAGCAGGCTTCCTGCTGCCGGACTCAATCCCGGGACCCTGGGATCATGACCTGAGCTGAAGGCAGACGCTTAATGACTGAGCCACCCAGGGGCCCTGCTCTCATTTCCTGTATTAATCCATCTTTTTAGTTTAAAATGTCTGCTCCACGAGGGCAGGAGTTTTGTCTCATTTTCTTCCCCGCTCTATCCCTCTATCCCCAGCATTGGCGACGACACCGTAGACATTGCAATCGCCCCAAAATGTTGTTGAATGAAGGAAGCAATCTAGACACCATTTTACCCACTTCCAGGCATAATGATGGGGGAAATGGAGATAGTCATCCAAATAATTCAAACCAGAGATTACTGAGTCAGTCCTGGGGATATGCGGACTAGAGTTAACGATACCATATTGCGTATTTGAAAGTTGCTGAGGGTAGATCCCCAAGAAGTTTGCGACTCCAGAAAGAAAAATGTATAACCGTGTGTGGGGACAGATGTTAACTAGACTTAACTGTGATCATTTCACAATATATACAAAACCCGAATCATTATATTGTATATCTGAAATGAATATCGTGTAATAGGCCAATTCTGTCTCAATTTTTTTTTTTAAAAGTTTACTTTCCGGGCACCCCTGAGGATGCCTGGGTGGTTCAGTGGTTAAAGCCGCTGCCTTCCGCTCAGGTCATGATCCCAGGGTTCTGGGATCAAGCCCTGTGTCAGGCTCTCTGCTCAGCGGGGAGCCTGCTTTCCCCTCTCTCTCTGCCTGCTTGTGATCTCCGTCTGTCAAATAAATAAATAAAATCTTAAAAAAAAAAAAAAGTTTACTTTCTTTTGAGTTAGCTTTCAGAGGGCTTCTGTTAGGTGGGTGGTTGATACAAGTCCTCAGTTACCCTGAATGTGAGTTTGGCTTCGGGCCCCCAAGTAGCGTATCACGTGGTTAATGTCTCTTCAAAGCTCAAAATAATATATTCTTTATTTATTCAAAAAACTAGGGGTGCCTGGCTGGCTCAGTCAGTCGAATGTGCGATTCTTCTATCTCAGGATTGTGGGTTTAAGCCCCTTGATGAGTGGAGAGATTACTTAAAAATAAAAAATCTTAAAAAAACAAACAAACCCAGATAATTGCCTGGGGGAAAAAAACACCAAAACTATCAGGAAAAAGAATAGTTTGGTATCCTAAAGTATCGCCAAGACAACATTTTAACATTCTGCTTTTGCTCTGATTTTGTCCCTCCGTCTTCAAAGTGTAGATGCTTCATAGAACTTTCTAGACTTGACCTTAGCCAAGAAAAGTCAAGAAGTTAGAGCCTTCAGTGTGTAGAACACATGCTCTCTAATGCCTAGGCAGCGTGTGTTCTCTGCTGCATCCCACACTCCCTGGCCAAGCGCCTGGCACACAGTAGGCTGTTAAGAACTGTGTTGATGGGGGGGCCTGGCTGGCTCCGTCGCTGGAACCCGAGACCCTTGATCTTGGGGGTCATGAGTTTGAACTCTGCATTGGACGTAAAAATTACTTAAAAATAAAATCTTAAAGGGGTGCCTGGGTGGCTCAGTTGGTTAAGCATCTGCCTTTGGCTCAGGTCACGATCTTGATCTTAGGGTCCTGGGATCAAGCCCCACATGGGGCTCTCTGCTTAGTGGAGGGGGGGTCTGCTTCTCCCTCTCCCTCTCAAATAAATGAATAAAATCTTCAAAATAAAACAAAACAAAACAAACCCCTTGGGGCGCCTGGGTGGCTCAGTGGGTTAAAGCCTCTGCCTTCGGCTCATGTCATGATCCCAGGGGCCTGGGATCGAGCTCCACATCGGGCTCTCTGCTCAGCGGGGAGCCTGCTTCCCCCCACTCCTCGCCTGTCTCTCTGCCTACTTGTGATCTCTGTCTGTCAAATAAATAAATAAAATCTTTAAAAAAAAAAACTCCTTTAAAACAACAACAACAACTGTGTTGATGAATGAGTGAATAAGTGAATGAAATAGCCCATCTCCGGCAACTGTTGTGTAGTTTCAACTTTAGGCATCATTTGAGATCGTGAACAGCTGTGGAAGAAATTTCCCCTGCCTTTACAGAGTAGTGGTTGAATGGCTAACCATTTAATTTGAACATCTAGGTGGCCACTTGTCTGCCCAATTAAAAGTTTCCAACCACAGTTTTGCTTGTGTACATATTACCCCTGTAATTAACCATGTGTGTAAAATACACTGGGTTTTCTGTAATAGAAGAAACAACAAGGAAACATATACCTATGGGAGAGAGGTGAGCATTTAAAAAAAAAAAAAATCCCAGGAGTGAAAAACAACCAGAAAAAAAGTTGTTTTTTTTTTTTTTAAAGTTGTTTTTTTTTAAACTGAAAAAATTAATGCAAAAATAGGTGCAATTAGATAATGTTTTATATTTTGTTTTGTTTTGTTTTTTTCCTTAGAGCACAATGCCTCTGAGAGAGGATCTAGGCCTTGGCAAAAATAAATAAATTAATTAATTAAATTAATTAAATATAAGGCCCATAGGCCAATGCAAGATTTGGCCATCTAAATATATTTCGTCAGTATTTTGTTTAGCTTTTTCTGCAAAATGAACTATACCAAACTATAGTAACTTAAAAAAATTTTTCTTTAATTTTTAAAAATTAAAAATGTATATTTTAAAGCAGTTTTGGGTTCAGGGCAAAATTGAAAGGAAGGTCTAGAGATACTCTGGGTATCCACACCTTGCACACTGCTCTCTTGCTCCCCCCCAACCTCTACACAGCCTTTCCCCAACCATCTCTTCCCTAGATCATACTCTTCTTGATTAAGCCAGACAGGCTGATCACTGCTGGACTCTCTCGTGTATCTGTGTCCAGCTGCTGAATGATGAAGGATGGCCTCCCTCCCGTGGCTGCTGCCTGTCCAGCTGGATAGTCTCGGAGTCAGCTGGGATGGCTTGTCTCTGTTCCCTATGATCCCTCCAGTACAGTAGCTCAAAGTTCCTCACCTGATGATCTCAAAGTCCCAAATGGCAATAAGAGTGCAATATACAAAATGCCTTGAGGCCCGGGCTTAGGGCCTGTGCCTATCACCAGGGCCTGAAGATAATGCTCACCCAGGACTGCAGTGGGGGAAAACTGGTTTAGGCAAAAGTAAATAGTATAATCAGTTAATCAACTGAATCTGGCAGACATCAGCCACTGAACGTAAACACGGGAGAGGGGACAGGATTGGGAGATCTAGCCAAGCACGATTAGCATACAATTACATCAAAACTTGATTTATTTATCTCCAAGTCAAATTTAGATGAAAGCCTGAGGTCTTTCTTACTATTTTCATATAAGAAGCAGATAGAAATGGAGGTTGAAGTATTTTTCGTTGTCACCCAGTGGCTCACGTGGCACCGACCACCCTCTCCACTTTGGAGACCCTGTAGTCTGAGCTTTTAGGGTAAGAATGTCTTCTTACCGGGTTGTTTCTCCTCAGGACTATTGTGGGCTTCTTATAGACCATAGGACCGTGAGTAAATGTTTAAATCTTCGTTTCTCGGTTACCTCATCTGTGAAATAAAGCGAATGATAGCAAGGCCATGTCAGGGTCATGTATGGACAAAACGCAGGATGTTTAGAGCGTCAGAAACATGGTGGGCTCTCGGTAGGTGTTTTTTATTTATTATATTGTTAGTGATCTCATTGTTTTTTTTTTTTAAAGATTTTATTTTTTATTTATTTGACAGACAGAGATCACAAGCAGGCAGAGAGGCAGGCAGAGAGAGAGGAGGAAGCAGGCTCCCTGCTGAGCAGAGAGCCCGATGCGGGGCTCGATCCCAGGACCCTGGGATCATGACCTGAGCTGAAAGCAGAGGCTTTAACCCACTGAGCCACCCAGGCGCCCCTGATCTCATTGTTATTGGGAATCATGGTTGGTCAAATTCTACTATGAAAAAACTGTAATCATGAAACAGTTGTTTTGTATGTTATTTTTTTCCTGTTTTTTAAAACTTTAACTCAATTAATTAACATAGAATGTATTACTGGTTTCAGTGGTAGAGGTTGGCGATCCCTCGGTCTTCTAGAACACCCGGTGCTCATTATGTCACGTGCCCTTCTGAATGCCCGTGATGCGGTTACCCTGCCTCACCTGCCTCCCCTCCAGCAACCCTCGGTTTGTTTCCTATGACGAAGAGTTTCTTGGGGCGCCTGGGTGGCTCAGTCGGTCAAGCAGCTGCCTTCAGCTAAGGTTGTGATCTCAGGATCCTGGGATGGAGCCCTGCATGGGGCCCCCTGCTCAGCGGGAAGCCTGCTTCCCCCTTTCCCCTGGCTTGTGTTTTCCCTCTGTCGCTGTCTCTCTCATAAATAAATAAAATCTTTAAAAAAAAAAAAAAGTTTCTCTTACGGTTTGTCTTCCTCTCTGATTTGGTCTTGTTTTATTTTTTCTTCTTTTTCCCTAGGGGCCTCTCTTTTACTAAACAGTTTTTTTAAAAAAGGAATCTTGGGGCACCTGGGTGCTTCAGTGGGTTAAGCGACTGCCTTTGGCTCAGGTCATGGTCCTGGAGTCCTGGGATCAGCTCCAGCATTGGGCTCCCAGCTCCACGGGGAGCCTGCTTCTCCCTCTGACCTTCTCCCCTCTCATACTCTCTCTCGCGCGCTCTCTCTCTCTCAAATAAAATAAAATCTTTGAAAATAAATAAATAAATAAAAGGAATCTTAAAATTATTTTTAAACTACACACACACACATATGCATATACATTTTTTGTTTTTTAAAAATATCTAATGCTACCAAAAGTACACAGAATTGGTATTCTCAAGAAGGCTGGACTTAACTTCCACTTCAATTCAGCATTACAGTGGAGCTCCTGGGGGTACCTGGCTAGCTCGCCCAGTAGCGGATGTGACTCTTGATTGTGAGTTCGAACCCCATGCTGGGTGTGGAGATTACTTAAAAATAAAATCTTAAATAAAGAAATAAAGTGGAGATCCTGGAGCGTGTTCCTGCATACACCATTCTGCATGTACACCCCAGTCTTGGGAAAGTATATTAGACGTCTTGAATTTGTACAAAGGGATATGTCCCAGCTCCCTGGAGGCTTTGGGATTGGGATATGACTACCATAAGAACAAAGACGTCATACTGATACCTGAGTGGAGGTCGCTGACCGCGTGACCTCACGCTTGCCACTTAGGCCCCTGGAGCCTTGGTTTTCACACTCTGCCTTCCTCTAAGACTTACGGGCGGCGTGAACCCTGGGTGAGCAAAAGCACATTATTTTAAATTCCAGAATGCCGCTCATACATTATCAGTTATACCTAGGAAGAACTCGCTTTTTTTATGGCTGCTGAGTATAAATCCATTTTCAGACTCAAAAAGGATACGTTAAAATGATGTCCACATTTATGGTTGAAAATCAAACACCTTACTTAATTCTAATTCCAAGCTCTTTTAATTCACCATGTTGGAGGACAGTCACTGTGTTTGAAGGAGGGTTGTGGAACCTTGCCTTTGCGGGCTGGACATGGTATTCATGATGTGAGACACAATACCTGGATTCCAATAGATACTCAAGACATAGCGGTGCCTCATGGACTCAGTCGGAGAAGCACACGACTCTTGATCTCGGGTTGTGTGTTCGAGCCCCACGTGGGGCATGGGGGTTACTTAAAAAAAAAAAAAGATACAGTTGCGGATCAAAGGATAAAATGAGGGGCGCCTGGGTGGCTCAGTGGGTTAAGCCTCTGCCTTCGGCTCAGGTCATGATCTCAGGGTCCTGGTATCGAGCCCTGCATCAGGCTCTCTGCTCAACAGGGATCCTGCTTTCTCCCCCTGCCTCTCTTCCTACTTGGGATTTCTGTCAAATAAATAAATAAAATCTTAAAAAAAAAAGGTTGTGTTTGCCTAATATTTATTGGTACTTATTAAATGTCAGTCACATTTTCTCCCCTCACCATTGCCCCTAGAATCCATTGAGGTAGGTAAATTATGTCATAAAAATAAATCCCACCCAATGCAATAAAGCCATTCCACTGTGAATGACGTATGTGTATACATGTAGCCTTTTACAAACATCTTCAGTTTTTCTGGATTGTCCTTTATGCGAAAATCTCTGTACACTCCTGGTCCAGGATACAAGGAGATGAAGAAATACAACAGACGCGGGCCAATAGGAAATAGTAGTAGAATATAAAAAGGAAGGATTTTTTTTTTAGCAAGGATGACTCACACATTATTAGCCTTTTGAAGAACTTAGTTGTTCTTCGGGGAGGGACTAGCTCCGTAGTCAATAAATTCAGGAAACACAATCTCCTCCCTCTGAAAATCCAGGGCACGTTTCCTATGCCGATCTGACCACAGAAACAGTTGCTGTCGCGCCTTCTGTCCTTACTAACATTGTGAAACATGGTCTGGGTATCTGTAGCGTCCTGCGGTGTCTGCAAGCGCTCTAGCAAACATCGTGCACCCGAACCTGGAGGCACCTTCCTGGGAGCTGGGGGTAACTTTCCAGGAGGCAAGGCAGGTGAATGACCATCTCATTAATTTTTCAACTGATTCTTGTGGTTGGGTGCAGAGGTAACTTTAAAGGCTGAATCACAAAGGCAGACGACCTGGTAACTAGCAACTGGTGCTAGGAAAAAGAAAGATGCTGTTTGCAGAGAGCCCCAAAGGCTCTCCATCCTTGTAGCGCACCCCCACTCTGCGTACCGCTCTGTTGCCCCAGGGCGAGGAGCAGAGGTGAACCTCCTTGGTATGTGTGCTGCCTGTTTGTATAGTAAGTGTGAACTGTTCTAACCGCAGGAAATCGCAACCAGGCGAGATCACTCAATTTGGGGTCAACACTCACCATTATTTAATTGAGAAAGTTGTTTATTCAGCTTTCATAGTTACACTTCTTTGCTTTTTCTCATTCCCACTCTGCACTAAGTTGTCTCTCTGCTTCCTGCATGCCTCATTCTTTGGAAAAGAAGTTTTTATTGTTGGTTAAACCACCTGTGTGCAGCCTTTTTTTTTCCCCCTTTAAGATTGTGTTTATTTATTTGTCAGCAAGAGACTGCACAAGCAGGGGGGAAGCAGCAGGTAGAGGGAGAAGGAGAAGCAGGCTTCCCGCTGAGCAGGGAGCCCCATCTGGGTACGGGACTCGATCTCAGGACCCTGGGATCATTACCTGAGCTGAAGGCAGAGGCTTTTTTTTTTTTTTTTCTTTTTAAAAGAGAGAAAGCACACAAGCAGGCAGAGGCAGAGAGAGAGGCAGAGAGAGAGGCAGAGAGAGAGGCAGAGAGAGAGGCAGGCTTCCTGCGGGGCAAGCAGCCTGATGCGGGACTAGATCCCAGGACCCTGGGATCATGACCTGAGCCGAAGGCAGCGGCTTCACCAACTGAGCCGCCCGGGCATCCCTGCCACTTGTGTTCAGTTTAAAGAAAAGTACACAGAGGAAAAATCATGAAGATTGTACCATACAGAAAAGGACACTCCCAACATCTCAGGAACGTCATTCTTGACTTTTCTTGCACACAGTAATCTTACATGTACTCTGTGCTGTATGTCCTAGGCCTTTCTTTTTCTTTTCTTTTTTTTTAATATACTAATAAGCATAATAGACATTATTTTTGTTAATGGCCCAAAATATGCCACCGCGTGGGTTTGTCACAGTTTATGTAATCCTCTGTCCGTTTTTGAAAACCTTCTGGTTGTTTGCAACTTGTAATCATTCCAGATTGGGCCTTGTTCAAACACACTTGTGTAGTAGCTTTTCACACGTGAGAGATGTTTCCCTTAAGGTAAATCTCTAAAGGTGAGATATTGTATGGGAGTGTACCTGTATCTTATATCTGCCTCCATATTGCCGATTGCCTTCCAGAAAGGTTACACCAAATGACCTCCATTCCAAATGTGCAAGAAATTGCTTCTTCTGATACCTGCAATTTTTAAACCATTTATAAGACCACTCTCGATCTCCACTTTAATGTATGACTATCCCTAGGGAAGAAGATGAGTTCTGTTGTAAAGTGGATCACTTCCAAGGGGGGAAAAATGCCTGCAATACAGAAACCAGTTAATTTTCCATTTTGTCCATCTACTGCCAAATAATAAGCGTGAACGTCCCTTTCAACGAATTACTAGTGTTCCAAGCAGCACAGAGATCAAATCTGAGCACGGTACTGTAACACAAACACAAATGGGACAAAGTTGCCTCTTCTCCAAGATTTCCAAGGCTTGGGAAATCCTAAATGAGTGTCTTTAAATAGATGTGAATCTATGAAGTCAAAGATTTCATTATTTCTCGGGCAATGAGCAACTTGCTAACGCAAAAGTGGATACCATCTCCCAAGCCTGCTTTGTATAACCTTTCTAAAATGATTGACCGGGTATGTCCAAAAGAACAGGTTTCTGATGCTGGGTTTCCCTTTATTTATTTATTTATTTAAAGATTTTATTTATTTATTTGACAAAGAGAGATCACAAGTAGGCAGAGAGGCAGGCAGAGGGAGAGGAGGAAGCAGGCTCCCCGCGATCCTAGCTCGATCCCAGGACCCCGGGATCATGACCTGAGCTGAAGGCAGAGGCTTAACCCACTGAGCCCCCCAGGCGCCCCCTGGGTTTCCCTTTAGACAAGAGCACTCCTCTATATGATGCCTCCTTCTGGGCAGCTAGTAAATATTCAGTAACGCTGAGCGGATGCAAGGCATATGCAAAGTTAAGAAATAAAGCGTCCACCCTATCAGTCAGAATCTATCTAACCAGCCAGAGTTATGCAGGAGCTATTAATAGGTAACCAGAGGGTCTAAGTATATGCTGGGAGCAATCCTTCCTGGATGCTCGTGTTTTCCGGAAGCGGCGACAGCAAACCGGTGGCCAAGGTTTTATTGTTTATTTTGTTGCTGCTGTTGTTGTTTTTGGTTTTTGCTCCGGCGGCATTTAAACATTTTGAAACAGTTGCCAACAGTTCTCAAGTCACCTTTCCATAAAAATCCGGATTTCTGGCTTTTCTCAACAAAACGTGAGCTCGGGCCAGACCAAGTCCCAACACGCAGCCCCATGGCAATAGAGGGCCAAGGGTGAGGGGCGGCCCCTCCCCCAGACTGCCACAGTCCCCACCGGGCTGCCTGGCTCACCTCTCCCCCTGCCCGGTCCCCGCGTGCAGCTGGAGTTTGCCACACCTTCCCCCCCCCCTTTAAGTTTGGAATGTGTCCCTTGGAGGTCTTCTTATCTTAGATTATTACCCCCATTCAAAGAAACTTAACTTGCCTTCTCTCTCCCTGATTTCTAAAAGACTGTTCCTTTTGAGCTTTCCACGAGAGCTTCTGTTTTGTTCTTTGTCTTCACCAGACTAGCAGGGACCACTCTCGAGAGAGACGGTCTCTCCGCAAACTCTCTACTGTAGGTTGGTGACAATCAAAGACATTGGAATACTTTCTCCCGGGCACGTGGAGTGGGGGAGGGGAGATTCCGAGAACCGAAAAGACCCAGTATTATGGAGGGTTATTGCTCAATCTTCCTGCTCTCGGCCAATCCTGGTTGTCAGACTAACCCCAGCAAGACATTTACTTGAAATATTTATTTGGGGGCAGGGTGTGGGGTGGCGGGTAGGTGGGAATCTTGATTCTACCCTGCTTTAAGAAAAAAAAAAAAAAGCTGTTGACTCTATTATATAATTAGATATCAAAATACAGAGGAACATTCTTAATATTTTGCGATCAGAAAAGCAGACATTTTAGACATCGCAGATCACATACAAGATAAGCACATTACCCATCCCCCACCTCCCCTAATACCGTAAGAAAAAAACGCCAAACTTCTATTACCAATTTGCAGATAGTCTAAATCGACTTTATTTTTTCCTCCAACAGTAGGTGCTGGGTGTCAATGGACATTTTTTTCCCTACCAAAATGCTTCCTGTCCCCAAACTATTAATTTTGTTTTTATGAATAATACAGTGCGCCCCAGTTATTATTTAGTTTGATTGTACGCTAGCCTCACGCTCTGCATTTTAATTTAAGTGTAACTGCTCAGGAAAAATGCAAATCTCTTCTATTCAAATTCAAAAGAAAATAAATGGATTTTTTATGGCCTAAAGGATCTATTCATTACCAAATCATTTATCTTTTCAGAAGGAACAGTTTATATATCCAATATGCTCCAGCGCTGTCTTTATTTTCTTCATTTTTTCTCCTTTGATAAATATGCTTGCTCTTTCAAATCTCCCTTGAATCTCTGCCGATAGGGGCAGCTTATAGCCGACTGAACAAGCATATAATTAATAGCATCAAGCAGAAAGCAAAGGTTGCATAAGAAAGCTTGCGCATACTGGATTTTTAAAAAATAATAATAAATCTAAAACTTGGATTGCAATGTTAAAAAAAAAAAAAAAAGATCCATGCCCGACCTTATCAAAGTTAAATGACACAAAGGGGAGGGAAAAGACAGAAGTCCGGGGCTCTTACACAGACGTGCTTTTTGTGACTCGTGTTGCTGATTGCCTTAAGAGCTGGGAACACTTCGTGTTCTCATCATACGCTGACTTTGCTTCTAGCATTATCTGCTATTAGAAGTTTGGCATTTCGAGGGCCAGCCTGTATTTTTTTTCTTTTTTAAACTGAACACCGATTTATGTATCTTGATTAAAGAAACCGGTTTAGAGAGCGTGGCTTCCGGGAGGTGGAGGGGGGGTTGGAATTCACAGACAGCTGTGATACACAAAACAATTTCCACTAAATACCTTTCATCTTAGCAGCTCCAAAGGGCCCGGACCGGCTTCCTCCTGAATTAGGAAGGCCCTTCAGTGAGAAATAGTGATGGCAGGTGTGAGTTTGTGGCCTTTTTCTTTTCTGAGTCGTTTGCCTTTCCCTGCATACTGTACTTGAAAAATCTTATGATTGCGTCGAAGTTATGCAGAACCTTGACTTTCCCCGTTCATGTTTTATGTATTCAGTCGGATTTCAGGGCAAACTGAATGGATTTCTTTGTTCGGGCTAGATTAAGTCCAGATAGATAATCTACTTGAGTTATGGCTACATTGTTCAAATAATGCTAATTACAGTGCTTACAATACAATGACAGATTTCAATGTTCATTTGGAAGATGGGAAAAATCATCTGCCCAGCCCCCAAATGTGGCATCCCTCTCTAACTTGCTCCCCATAGGCCTTTTGAAAGACTGGTTTTCGGGGCGCCTGGGTGGCTCAGTGGTTAAGCCTCTGCTTTCGGCTCAGGTCATGATCTCAGGGTCCTGGGATAGAGCCCCCGCATTGGGCTCTCTGCTCAGCAGGGAGCCTGCTTCCCCCTCTCTCTCTGCCTGCCTCTCTTGTGATTTCTCTGTCAAATAAATAAATTAAAAAAAATCTTAAAGATTGGTTTTCAAAGAATTGTTTACCTTGAAATTCTTGAATGCTGGCCTGTCTGTAGTAATCCCAGGTTTGGGGGCGCTGAAGACTTCCCAAAACAAAATTCGGGTTTCAAAAGCTGACAGAAGGGGTTGAGGGTCTGAAGTCTTCCCAAAACAAAATTCGGGTTTCAAAAGCTGACAGAAGGATCTTTGAGGGAGGGACAGGTGGGGCTGGGACTTGAGGGCCAGGGACAGAGCCTTCCAGAGAACGTCTAGTAAGAAACTCCTCCAGAGACAGAAATCAACCAGGGCTTTCCGAAGTGCTTCTATTAAGCACCGTGGGTTTCTTGTACAGAGAAGTTAGGGGATTAGGACGGGAAGGGAAATGAGGGGACATAGAAGCAAATGTTTACCTAGGCTACTTCACTTCTTTCTGGATGCTGGCTTGGCTCTTTGCGCCATTGACCCTCCATTTTGTGATTTATTTGGGAAATTCCTGAGGTGGGAGCCAAGTGATAGATGAAGCTCTTGGCACCAGAAAGGAAAAGGAATAACGCCCTGGATTGTATTTAGCAGGTGATCACGCAGAATACAGGAAGATAGACGGAGGGTCGATTTAATCATAATCATAAAGGATTTCATCATAAAAAGAAATAACTATTGCCAGGCTGACTCCGAAGTGATAAAATGCTGAATGCAAGGCACAGATTATTTAGGGAATGTGTGTGGGATTTTTCTGCCTAAATCACCTATCACTCAGGGTCTGAGTGACTTGATGAGGTGAATAGACAAAAACGGCTCCTCTTGAGGAAGGAAAGAAAAGGCATGAGAATCGCCGTGGCAAGGACCACTTTCTTGTTTAATATGTCAAAAACGGAGAATAGATTATGCTTAAAAAAAAAAAATCAGGCATAACCTACACATAGGATCCTGAGTCAGATTTTAAAATGTTTCCTAGGGGCGCCTGGGTGGTTCAGCCGGTTAAGTGTCTACTTTTGGTTCAGGTCATGATCGCAGGGTCCTGGGATGGAGCCCTGTGTAACGCTCTCTTGCTCAGCGGGGAGCCTGCTTCTCCCTCTCCCTCTGCTGCTCCCCCTGCTTGTGCTCTCTCTTGCTCTCTCTCTCTCTGCCAAATAAATAAAATCTTAAAAAAAAAGTTTCCTATAAGGGAGATGGGCTAGACAATAGGCAACGTTTGAATAAGACTATTGAATTAAAGAAGGGTCCTGTACCAATGCTCATCTCATGATTTGGGGATTATCTGTGATTATGTAATGACCTGCTCTGCTGGGTAAGACCCTGGGCAAATTAATGAAGCACTTGCTTTGCACCTCCATTCCCTCGGCTACAACGCTGGTTTCATCATAGCTCATCCCATCTCCCCCTGACCTTTGAACACCAGCGTGTGGATGCTGACGCCCCGCACAGCCAAAAGTCCAGGAACACTTTTTTTGTGTGCGCCACACTGCCTAGCGTGGGGCTCGAACTCACAACCCTGAGATCTGTCGCATGCTTTACCGACTGAGCCTGAATAACTTTTGACTGCCACACAATTCAACTACTAACAGGCTACTGTTGACCAGAAGCCTAATTGGTAACATCTGTTTTGTATGTTATATGGATTATGAACTGTATTTTTACAGTAAAGTAAGCTGGAGAAAAAATGTTGTTAAGAAAATCACAAGGAAGAGAAAATACATTTATAGCACTGTGCTATATATATATATCTATATATATATATATTTTTTTTTTCCTTTCCATGTGTAAGTGGACCTGCACCGTTCAAACCTGTGTTCCTGAAGGGTCAGCTGTGGTTGCTGCAAGGATTCAAGGAGAAATGCACACAGAGCATTCCACTAGCACCTGGCTCAAGGCAGTTATCAGAAATGGTCTGGTAGGGCGCCTGGGTGGCTCAGTGGGTTAAGCCGCTGCCTTCGGCTCAGGTCATGATCTCGGGGTCCTGGGATCAAGTCCCACATAGGGCTCTCTGCTCAGAAGGGAGCCTGCTTCCCTCTCTCTCTCTCTCTGCCTGCCTCTCTATCTACTTGTGATCTGTCTCTGTCAAATAAATGTAAAAAAAAAGAAAAAAAAAAGAAATGGTCTGGTAGATGGTCACGATTTTAACATTATTTCTAGAGCTTCCATTTTGATGAGTTGGCTTTTGTGTGTTTGGTAATAATTTAAAATAGCATGGCTTGCCTGCAAATCCATGGACCTGGAAAATGTCTGTCCGCTGTAGAAAACACAGTGTTTGGACTTAATTCTTACCAAGATAAACACCTTCGTAATTACATGGAGGTTATGTTCTTTCCTGGTGGGAAAAGATTTTATGAAAATCAACTTGGGCTTGGAGGGATTAAAGCTATATTGGTAATAGTGAGTAGCAATTGGTTTATGTGTGTAAGGAGAAGAGGGAGGGGGGACCTGGCTGCCTCAGTCGGTAGAGCCTATGACTCTTGATCTTGGGGTTATGAGTTCAAGCCCCACTGTGGGTGCAGACCCGAAAAGGGGGGGAGGAAGATGTCCACAAACAGAGACTTAATAGTAATGCACTAACAGCAGCCCTGGTGAATGTAGCAGAGCTCAGCTTCCAGAACCTTCCACTGAAATGCTTCTTGACGGGTGAGTCCTGCAGGTCCTATAAGTTTCACAGCTTCAGCTAATTTTTCACAATCTAGATTCTGGGGGGTGCTGAGAAAGGGAACAGAGCATTACAAATATAATTTTAGCCGTTACTCCTTGCCCTCTTTCTTTCCACCAGAAAGGCGGTAGCTGTTCAGAGGAGAAAACCAGGAAGGCTCTGCGACCACCAGCATGAAGTAGAACGGGGACAGGCCTCCACAGCCCCTGCCCAGAAATGTCAATGTTTTTGGCTGCTGGTCGTAAGCAGTGAACACGTTTCCTGAACATCTACTTATCTACTTGCTAATACACTCTGGAGTCATTTGAGGACAGGAGTATCACCATGTCGCTTTCTGCACCGCGCACATCTCTGCGGGAGCTGTCAACTATCCTTGAAGCAATTGGAGTATCAGATGATATGGAAAGGCACGCTCTGAGAGGGACAGATAAGGCCTCGGAGGGGCAGTGCAGCAGGCCAGGGCTGATTGCAAAAGACTGAAAAGGTCAAAAGTGTCGGGAGAACTAACCGATGATATTATCAGCAGTTGTCGCTGTTAGGAGCGTGAACTTCAGATCCACCCGCCCTGCGTTAAGAGTCCCGGTGACCGTCGTTTGACAGGCCCTGCCACCTTGAGCCGGCTCTTTAGGGTTGGGAAGCCTTAGTTTTCTGATCTGTAAAATGGGGTGATAATGGCATGTGCCGAAGACGTGACAGAAGGATTAAAAGAAAATGAAAGGACAGTACCCTCGAGAAAGGACCGCCGCTTTTTCTATGATTACGGGTTATTTAGCAGTTTTGGAGAGAAGATAGGATGGCACCATTCGTTAAAGCATTTGCAGACCTGTGTTTGCTTCGCTGAGTTTTTAAATGTTTTCGGAATGAGGTGGGTTCACAGACACATTCAGACATTGCCTAGGAAAACAGGAAAAGCCGGCAACTTTGGGTTCCCATTCCCCCACACGGCGACCTCCGCTAAGTCACGATGACTTGACTTGGGTCGGCAAGAACTTTGCTCGGATCCATTACCCCTCAGGATCTTCCCCGATTCTTTTGGCATTTGAGTTTCAGACTCTTGAGTTAACTTCTTTCTATGCTGCCTGCATTGAAGGTGATGGATGTTCACAGATGAAACTGTGTGATTCAGCCGTAAAGAAGAATGAAATCTTGCCCCTCGCAACGACATGTTAGGAGCTAGAGAGTATCACGTTAAGCGAAATAGTCAGCCAGAGAATGACAAATGCCATATGATCGCACTCCTATGCGGTATTTAGGAAACCAAACAAGCGAGCGAAGTGGGGGGCAAAGGGAGGCAAGCCAAGAAACAGACGTTTAACTTTAGGGAACACGCTGATGGTCATCAGAGGAGAGGTGGGGGGGGATGGGGAAACGGGAGGATGGGGAACCAAGAGGGACACTTGTCATGAGCACGGGATGACGTATGAAAGTGTTGAAACATTATATTGTACACCTGAAATGAGTTTTACAGTGTATGTTAACTAACTGGAATTAAAAAAAAAAAATAACCTTAAAAAAAAAAACAACCCACCGAGGGTATCCATGGTAGAATTTGCGGCATCACTAGGATCACATTTTAGGGGGGTTGCGGATTCTTCGGCAGCATCCTGTGGGACACGGAACAGAGTTTTTCAAACTCCAGTTATGTATCAGAATCCCCAGGAGGCCTCATTAAAGTGCAGGTCACTGGACCACCCCCAGAGTTTCAGATTCAGTAAGTCTGGGGTGGGGCTGAGATTTTGAATTTTTCTCAGGTTCTGGGGTGATGCCGGTAGGGCCTAGGGCAGGTCTGGGATCCACACTTGGAAACCCACAGACCTATAAAATGGGTATCTTTACTGTGCTTTCTTTGCAACAAGCGTACTTGCTTGCTTTAAAATAAAATGCAGGGGCGCCTGGGTGGCTCAGTGGGTTAAGCCTCTACCTTCGGCTCAGGTCATGATCCCAGGGTCCTGGGATCGAGCCACCCAGGGTCTTGGGATCAAGGCCTGTGTCAGGCTCTCTGCTTGGCAGGGAGCCTGCTTCCCTCTCTCAATATCTCTCTCTGCCTGCTTCTCTGCCTACTTGTGATCTCTGTCTGTCAAATAAATAAATAAAATCCTTAAAAAATAAAGTAAAATAAAATAAAATGCATACACCGCGGGAGGGGATAGAGTAGAATGTGACCATCTGTAGTTTTCCTACTAGGAAATTGCAGTCAGTAGTGAATTTCTAACCTTCCAGAAGAATTAAGGAAAGAAATTAATTTTTTTTTTAAAAGTCACTATTTGTTTCTTTACAAACCCATGTGTTGAAGCCATACCATATAGTTTAAGAGCTGTGGAGTTTTCTTCTTTTTTCCTCTCTCTCTCTTTTTTTAGATTTTATTTATCTGTTTGTCAGAGAGAGAGAGAGCACAAGCAGGGAAAGCAGCAGGCCGAGGGAGAAGCAGTCTCCCTGCTGAGCAAGGAGCCTGACATGGGACTCGATCCCAGGACCCTGAGATGATGACCTGAGCGGAAGGCGGCAGCTTAACCCACTGAGCCACCCAGGCGGCCCTTTATTTTCCTTTTCTAGATTAGTTTGAGCCTATGATAAGGGAAGCAGAAGCAGTACAGGACGGCCTCAGGAAGGTAAAATGAACACCGGTGTAGATAGAGGCCCGTGGCGTTCCCCCCGCTGTGCTCAGCGATGACCTCAGTTTAACTGCCACAGCCCCTCTGCGCGCCGGGCTTTAGCAAGGCACGTGACTTGTGTAAGGTCAGGCCTCTAGTGCGGCGGAGCTGGGATTCCAACAGAGCAACCTTCGTGAGCAACCACGACCCGTTCCTCTGCCTGTGTTTCCGAGTTGAGGCTGACTGATGGTTCATGAGATGCCAGGCGCCTCCTGCGCACTGGGGAGCACGAAGGTCTCAGGGATGTAAACCCCAGTGGGGTCCCAGCTCCCTGTTCTGGTCACAGATTGTCCCCACGGACTGTTTCCCCAGGGAAAGGCGTGCACACACACACACACACACACACACCGTTTGGGGCACGATTTCAGGGGTTTCACAGTCATCCCCCATACTTATACTTACTTAGGAGACTCCTTGCCTCCCAATGAGGGGTCCTCGATCTTGTAAAATAATGCCCGAGTTTTGCCCCCGTGGGTGGTGTGACTGTGCGTGAGACTTAGCTGAGGCATGGTTCAGTGTCTTCTAAACTATTTGAACGAACATTTCGCCTCAGCCCTCCATCTCTAGTATACGCAGTTATTAGACACGGGGCTGGCGTGGGTGCTGGCTGGTGCCTGGGCCCTCGCCCTTGGAAGGCCCCACATTTGATGCTCTGCTGTTGCTGCCTTTTGAGATTCCTCATAATTTCTGAACAAGGGGCCTCACGCTCTCATTTCACACCGGTCCCTGTAAATGATGGAGCCCGTCCTTCTTAGACGCTGCGGCAACCACAAGAGACCCTTGTCAATACGTAATTACTGGGCGGATTCTGGTTCATCTCACCGTGACAGTGACCCAGGAGGGATGGGTCCTAGTTTTATCCCCTCTTCACAGGTAAAGGAAACATTTTGCACGCGCACTCGGGCCTTCAAACGGCTAGCTTTTAGTGATTAGTGGGCCCCCTTAGTGAGTGATGAATCTAGAATTTTGCCTATTTGTATAAATTCCCCATCTATTTTGAACACACGAAAAGCTGAGTCTCTGGGGACCTGGCCCAGCTGTACAGATATTTTCTTTCTGAAAACACCGAGCTGTTGTCTCACGTATTCCAGTATTCATGCGAGGAGGCATTTTGATCTTGGTTGAGCTCCCAGATCACGTCAGAGTCCAGCTCCTAATCATGATGGGTGTGATCGGATTCCCCCAGATTGGGCTGCGTCCGCGGGGAGCTCCCCAGCTTCCTCAGGGTGGCGGTGGTGTGGCTAGGGGTACGGGGAGGAGGGCGCGGCCTGTGGTTTCTCACAGCTGGAAGCAGGTGGCCTGTGGGTGAGGACGCTGTCGCTGCGCTCTGTGCTCCGAGTGCTTCTCGTTCACGTTCACGGCCAGTCCTGTGAGGAAGCTGGCCCCTCAGGCCACAAGCCAGAAATTCCGATTCCACCTTCAGAGCTCTTTGACCCAAGTCGGTTCACTGCCCGGGGATCTGCGCGTTGCCAAATGGCAAGGATTTAAGAACAAAATGGATTGCTAACTCAAAAGAGAACTGAAAGTTTTCTATTTATGTACTTAAGAAAAAAAAATCTGGTGCCGTTAAATGTTAAAATACTACATTTTCCAATTAGTCTTCTCCACTAAAATACTTCTCACCGTTCTCTGTGCCAAATGGCCTCCTGTTTCCATAACTGTTTGATTTAGGAGGAAAGGAGTTTTTTGAAACTATATTATTGTATTATTAGAATTAAAATTAAATTTGTTGTTTCTTGCTATATTGCCTATGGCGCTTTTGACCTTTCTCATTTTACCAGTTGGTGAGGTTTTTTTTCCTTTCCGTGGGAAAACCCTGTGGCCTGCCCTTGCTTCTTCCTCCTTTCCTCCCTCTCTCCCTCCCTCTCTCTTTCCTTTTATTTTATTTATTTTTTAAGATGAGTTAATTAATTAATTCATTAGACAGACTGAGATCGCAAGTAGGCAGAGAGGCAGGCAGAGAGAGAGAGAGGGAAGCAGGCTCCCCGCTGAGCAGAGAGCCTGATGGGGGACTCGATCCCAGGACCCTGAGATCATGACCTGAGCCGAAGGCAGAGGCTTTAACCCACTGAGCCACCCAGGCGCCCCTCTCTTTCTCTTTTAAAATAAATTCAACTAGCTTCTCATTTTTGTATGTTATGAGTTTACTCCATAATTTCGGGCATGAGCTGGCTTCCTCTCATGAGTAACTCATTAATAATAATAATAATAATACACTGCACTTAAAAATACATCTCTTAGGGGCGCCTGGCTGGCTCAGGCCGTTAGACCATGTGACTCTTGATCTCAGGGGTCACGAGTTTAAGCTTCATGTTGGGCGCAGAGTATATATATTATGCACATAATATATATATAGTAATTGAGTTTGATTGCATTAAATATAACTTGCAGACTGGAAGTTGAAAGAAATTCCCAAGTATGTTTTTAAACACCCAAGCACTAGGTTCCGTGACTGGCTCTGCGAACACTGAGCCAATGAAAACACAGGCTGAAAAATGATTCCTTCATTCTTAACATTTATTGAGGTCCTGTGCTAAGAACTTTATTATTTGAAAAAAAATATATATATATATAAATATATATATATATATATTTTTTTTTAAATAAACTCTATGTTCAAAGTGGGGCTTCACCTCACAACCCGGAGATCAAGAGTCAAATGCTATAGGGACTGAGCCAGCCAGGCGGCGCCCCCTGTGCTAAGAACTTTAAATGGATTATTTTTTAATCCTCACAACCATCTAAGGAAATGATATTATCATCCTTGTATTATCCGTGAGAAAAACCCAGAGAGGTTATATACCTTGTCCAAGGTCACACAGCTATGAAATGGTGGTGTCGGATATAAAGGCAGATCAGTCTGACTGGTGGCTCCCTTGTTAACTCATGTGCTCTGCTTGATGATTAAAATTCTTTCTAAAAGAGCATCTGGGTGGCTCAGTGGGTTAAAGCCTCTGCGTTCGGCTCAGGTCATGATCCCAGGGTCCTGGAATCAAGTCCCACATCGGGTTCTCTGCTCAGCAGGGAGCCTGTTTCTCCCTCTCTCTCTGCCTGCCTCTCTGCCTACTTGTGATCTGTCTCTCTGCCAAATAAATAAATAACATCTTTAAAAAAATTCTTTTTAAAAGTTGACACATTTAATAATTAGAAAATCAATTTAATTTTTATTTTTTAAAGACTTAATTTTTTAAAAAATATTTTATTTATTTATTTGACAGACAGAGATCACAAGTAGGCAGAGAGGCAGAGAGAGAGGGGGAAGCAGCTCCCCGTCGAGCAGAGAGCCTGATGCGGGGCTGGATCCCAGGACCCTGAGATCATGACCTGAGCCGAAGGCAGAGGCTTAACACACTGAGCCATCCAGGTGCCCAAGACTTAATTTTTTTTAGAGCAGTTTTAGGTTCACAGCAGAATTGAGTGGAAGGTTCAGAGATCTCCCATATATCTCGGACCGTGCACCGTCTTGCCCACCACCAACATCCCACACCAGACTGGTACATTTGTTACGACTGACAAACCTATGTGGATACATCATTGTCACCCAATGTCCACCCACTGGGGCTCGCTTTTGGTGCTGTAGTGCTATGGGTTTGGTCAGATTTGTAATAATGTGCAACCACGATTACAGTATCACACGGTATTTTCACTGCCCTACAAATCCTCTGTGCTCTGCCTCCCTGGCCCCCTACCACATTTTTTTTTTTTTAATAACAGATTTTTTTTTTGAAGTCCTAGATTTCTGGCTTCTAAAATTGTATGCTTGTTGAAATTGAAAAAAGAAATGAACTTTCAGGAAGTACTTGGAAGATGAAATTCAGAATGAAGAGATAAGGAAGAAAAAAGTGGAGGAGGAAAGTCACAGAAGTGAGCTTGTGTAGATGTCTTTAGTTAATGGCAGGTCATTTCTGAAATTAAGTAGCTTCTAAACAGGTTACAAAGGTCTTCAATAAAAACAAGGTTTGGGAAGTAGGAATTCACTGAAGGTTTTTAAACATAGATGTAGCATGATTCAGTTGGTATTTTAGGGAGAATCACTTAGGGATTTACTGTTGACTGTTTACATACTTAGTGTGTGCCAACCACGTAGTAAAATAGTTTGGGGAAATAATGATGAGTCAAAACAGGCACGATGTCTTTGGTAAGCAGCCTCTAAGATGGCCCCAGTGACCCCCAACTCCTGGTATTTGCGCCCTTGGGTGAGGGCGGAACCCAGTGACTCGGTTTTAATAACCAGAATATGACAAAGGTGAGGGGATGTCATTCCAAAGGTTAGTCACACAAAGACTGTGACTTCCATCTTGCTAGCCCTGTGTTGCTCTTTCTTGTGTCCCTGTTTGCTCTGAGGGAACTCAGCTGCCATTTTGTGCACGATGGAGAGGCCCACTTGGCAGGAACTGAGCAGCCAGCCAACAGCCAGAGAAGAACTATGTCCCTCAGTCCAATGGCCTGTGGGGAATGAATCCTGTGAACATCCATAGGAATGATCTGGAAAAGGGCCCTTCCCCAGTTGAGCCTTCGCACGAGGCGGCATCCCCAGCCAACACTTTGCCCCTCGAACTAGATGCATCCACGTAAGCTACATCTGGATTCCCGACTCACTGCAGTAACAACCATTTTTGATGCTACTATGTTTGGGGATGATTTGTTATTCAGCAATGGGTTGGTAATACAGTCACTGTCGTCAGGGAACTCACAGCCCAGTGGGGGCGAAAGATGTCCATTAAGTATGATACCAATTGGTGTGGCCTTGTAGCTGTGCCCGCTGTGGTGGGAGAGAGAGCTGCACGGACTTACAAGGCTGCACCATGGAGCAGCCTGACCTTGTGTCCGAGGCACCAGTGATGGCTCTGCTGGGAAATGATGGTGAAGCTGGGAGTTGCAGCCACTTGGCGCTCTGGGATGGGAAGAACAGTTTTGGCAGCAGGACTAAGCACCTGCAAATGTCTCATGAAAGGAGGAAGCCTGAAGGATACAGAGGGCTGAAAAGATACTTGAGGCGACATTCCGGAAGCATCTGGAGGAGGCGGTAGGGGCTAGATCCCACAGCATCTCATAGGTCAAGTTAAGGAGTCTGGTCTTTATTCTCCGCCCTAGGAGAAGGGTTCTAGCAGGGAAGCAGCGTGCTCAGATTTTCAGTTTTCAAAGTTCACTCACGCGGTGGAGTCGGGAGAGGGGATTGTACAAGGACCAGAGTGGAAACAGGAGACCCGTTTGAGGTTCCTGCAATTATCCAGTTTTAGAAACTAGGTCAGATGCATGCCAGTGAGGATGAGGACGGATGGACAGTCCTGAGATGTTCCTAGGTGGCAAGATTGGTAGGACTTGATGGTTCGGACAAGGGAGGGTGAGGAGGAAGAGATTGTCAAGGAGGAAGAAGTTGTCAAGGCTGACTCATAATGTTTTTAACACAGGACAGGCGGAAAGAAGGGAAGATATTCAATTATCTAGGTAAGAGGTCACAAAGATGCCAAGGCATCGACAGTAGGACTGGCGCAAAGATCTCCAGGGGATCATAGAAAAAAAAAATCAATAGGCTTTAGTAACTGATTGGCTGGAGGGTGAAGGCCTTGTGGGAAAAGAAAGACTCTAGAAGGATGACAGCCCCAAGTGTTTTTGCTGCCTCTCTCTCGAATACGCAGAGTGTGATTATGAATACGTACCCCATGAAGCACCCCCAAGTCTGTCCATTTATGCAGAAGGGAGCAGGTCTGTGAATGGTTAGAGGAAACAGCATTAAAAGAGAATAATAAAGGTTTTCAGCCTCACAAAGAATGATTATTAACGCCAAAGGAAAAAAAAATACTGTTTTAATGGCTCCATTAGACACGCTTTGGGGCTTACTGCTGTCGTAGAAGCCGACCTGGATGAGTTGAGTGGTAGAAGACCCTGTCCCTATATGAACAGGGTTTGTTGCACTGATTCTCCTTCTTTTTTAAAAGATTTTGTTTATTTGACAGAGAGAGAGATCACAAGTAGGCAGAGAGGCAGGCAGAGAGAGAGAGAGGGAAGCAGGCTCCCTGTTGAGCGATTCGGAGTTTGATCCCAGGACCCTGAAATCATGACCTGAGCAAAGGCAGAGGCTTAACCCCCTGAGCCACGGAGGTGCCCCCGTTGCACTGATTCTTTTTTTTTTTTTTTAAAGATTTTATTTATTTATTTGACAGAGAGAGAGAGAGATCACAAGCAGGCAGAGAGGCAGGCAGAGAGACAGGAGGAAGCAGGCTCCCCACTGAGCAGAGAGCCCGATGCGGGGCTCGATCCCAGGACCCTGAGATCACGACCCGAGCCGAAGGCAGAGGCTTTAACCCACTGAGCCACACAGGCACCCCTGCACTGGTTCTTAAGTATAGAACCCTTAGTCCCAATGTATGTGAATGGAACTGAATGATTTTGATTTGGGGGGACTCATTTAAAGGAATGCAAATTCCATGGACCTAGATACAGGTCCATGTAGAGAGGATCAAAGAACATACAAACGTACGTACACACACAGACACATATTTAGTATATGATTCACCAAATTTAATATAACATGTCATTACAGATATATGTAATATTTTAAATAAATTATATTAATTTATAATTTAGTTTATTATTTAAAATGTATTTAAAATAAGTAAAAATGTATTCAATTTTATGTATTGATGTATTTTATTTATTTATTTATTTATTTTTTTAAAGATTTTATTTATTTGACAGACAGAAATCACAAGTAGACAGAGAGGCAGGCAGAGAGAGAGGAGGAAGCAGGCTCCTCACTGAGCAGAGAGCCCGATGCGGGGCTCGATCCCAGGACCCTGAGATCATGACCTGAGCCGAAGGCAGCGGCTTAACCCACTGAGCCACCCAGGCGCCCTGTATTGATGTATTTATAAATGAAAGGTCTAATATATGATATATGTAACAGATGTAATATATATATGTATATAATATATCCTCCCGTAATTTATAGCATTCAAATCTTTAGTAATTGACTTCTGCGAGCAGGTGAGTGACGGACACTGCGTCCTGTTATCCGGTATCACACTGATGAATAATGACATCCACCCACAAAGCATTCGATCTGGTCAAGATAAAGAACTTACATTCGTGCACAGATAAACTTAGGCATAAAGGCCTTCTGCATTTCAGTTCACCCCTCTACATTGTTGTTCAAGCTGATTAGGCTCGTAAATAGTTGGGCGACTTTGACAGCAAATGCAGGCCCTTCGCCCTGTTCTTGGGGCGAGAAAGACAACACAGAACGGGACAGCAACTGCAATCATCTTCCAACTGTCCCCTTTGCTTCACTCTTCCTCCCACAGTCCATTCTCCACAGGGCAGTCAGGGTGTGCTTTTCAGAAAGTAAGTCACATGCTGAACTCTGTCTTCAAACTTTCTACAGTTGCTTCCCATTTGACTTGAAACAAAATCCTTCCAACAGCCTTGGAACCTAGGTGAACAAGACCCCTGACTGCCTCTTTCTTTCCATCTCTTGCCTTGCTCGTCCCTTGCTTATGATCAAACCACACCAGCTTTATTTCTATACCTGTACCATGTCAAATCTGGCCCTACCACAGGACCTTTGCAATTGCTATGCCCTCTGCCGGGAACACACTTTCCCTGGAGTTTCTCATGGCTGGCTTCTCTTCCTTATTCGAGACTAGATCCAAATAGAACCTCAGCTGAAGGCTCTCCCCTCCTCCTCTAGCCCTGTCTTCCACAATACTAGATTACCATAGGAGCACTTTTATCATTTTCTGAAATTGTCTTATGCATTATGTATCTTTTTTTTTTTTTAAAAGATTTTATTTATTTATCTGACAGAGAGAGAAATCACAAGTAGGCAGAGAGGCAGGCAGAGAGCGAGGAGGAAGCAGGCTCCCTGCGGGGCAGAGAGCCCAATGCGGGGCTCGATCCCAGGACCCCGAGATCATGACCCGAGCCGAAGGCAGCGGCTTAATCCACTGAGCCACCCAGGCGCCCCTGCATTATGTATCTTAACCATCGGTTATATTATGTATGTATTCACTGTCTTTCAGTTGGGTGCATCTCCATGAGATCAGTGTCCTTTTCGGTGTCCTTCAGTGCCGTATCTCCGGATTTTTCAGACTCTTGGCTCTTCGTAGGTCTCAAAAAAAAATTTTTTTTTTTGAAATGGATTCATTGAATGGATTGGTCTACGCCACTCTGAATGCTTCAAGCCTAGTTTTGGGTGCATCGTGGGGACCATTCTCCTAGGTAAAGCTTTGGACATCTTCAAATTCACTGCTACAGACAGAATCCCCATCTCACAAACAGAGCTCCACGGTGACCGCCAACCTAGCTCATGAGTCAGTGGGCTTGGAGGGCCGGCAATTAGTTACACACTCGAGTGAGGTGTAGCGTTGGTCATCCAACCCCTCCCAAGGCGTACGTTAGCTATTTTTAAAATAGTTCTATTGAGATATAATTCATGTCCTGTACAACTCGCTATTTAAAATACATGTACAGTTTAATGGCTTTGAGAACATTCACAGAATTGTGCAACTATCACTGCTGTCTAGTTCCAGAACATTCCCATCATCCCCAAAAGAAACCTCTTACTCATTTTAGCATTTGTTTCCCATTTCCCCCAATCCCACCTCCTCTAATCCTAGGGACTCCCTTATCTACTTTTGTCTCTACGGACTTGCTTTTTCTGCACATTTCATATAGACAAAGTTATACCACATGCGATCCTCTGTGACTGACTTCTTTTTCTTAACATCATGTTTTCAAGGTCCATCCATTTCATAGCATGTACTCACGCTCGATCCTTTTTTATTGCCAAATATTCTCTTTTGTTTGTCCATTCATTCATCTGCTGATGGACGTGAGGCTTATTTCCACTTTCTGACTTCATGCTTTCAGTCCTCTTGGGTATACACCCAGGAATGGAATTGCCAGGTCAATGCTTATCCTTTTGAGGAGTGGCCAGACCGTTTTCCAAAGTGACCGCACTGTTTTCTAATGGTGCCCGAGCTCTGGAGGGCCAGCCCGCTCCGCAGGCAGCACAGTGCTTCCCAGAGCCAGACATCAGGCCGATGGAGAATGCTGCGGAGGGCCGGTAAAGGAAGTGGGGTCCCTGCCAGACAAAAACCTGATTGTGGTCATGTGAATGGAGATTTGATGATATAACAAAGTGTTTCCCTGTTTGTGGTCTGGGAGAGGACTTTAGTGGTACAGGGACAAGGCATTAATCACACAGAGTCCCAAAGTGAGAACATAATACCCTTTTCATTGTCTGGTCCCTCCTTATGATTACCCAAAGAAGAAAGTCTCAGTGTGACGCTAATATGTCTTTAACACCTCTAACACTTGCAAATCTCCCTTTGGAAATGAGTGCAGGTCACTGGCTCATCAGAGCCTCCAGCAGGCAATGCTATATGGCCAGAATTTAGCCTATATATACATAGGCCATATATGTATGTGTGTGTGTGTGTATACATATATATAATTACCTTCTATTTATGGAACATGACATTGATTTTTGATTGATAGCAGCATTGGAGAGTTTCCTTTTAAAAGTTTATTTAAAGTGGAAAAGTGTCTGTAAAAAATAAGCAATAGTAATAATTTTAGGTGGTCCATAAAGGAATTTATTTATTTTTTTAAAGATTATTTATTTTTTTATTTATTTGACAGAGAGAGAGAGATCACAAGCAGGCAGAGAGGCAGGCGGGGGTGGGGGTGGAACAGAGAGCCCGATGTGGGGCTCAATGTGGGGCTCGATCCAAGGATCCCAAGATCACAAACTGAGTTGAAGGCAGAGGCTTTAACCCACTGAGCCACCCAGAGCCCAGGAATTTGAAAACGGTAAAAGCTCGGGGCACTTTGGTGGCTCAGCCAGTTAAGTGTTTGCCTTTGGCTCAGGTCATGATCCCAGGGTCCTGGTTCTCCCTCTGCCTCTGCTGATTTCCCTTTCTCAAATAAATAAATAAAATCTTCAAAAAAAAAAAAAAGTGAGGGGTGCCTGGGTGGCTCAGTGGGTTAAGCCTCTTCCTTCGGCTCAGGTCATGATCCCAGAGTCCTGGAATCCAGCCCTGCATCGGGCTCTCTGATCAGCGGGGAGCCTGCTTCCCTTCCTCTCTCTCTGCCTGCCTCTCTGCCTACTTGCGATCTCTCTCTGTCAAATAAATAAATAAAATCTTAAAAAAAATTTTAAAAATTAAAAAAAAAAGTAAAGGCTCTTAGCAGAATAATAACCAAGCTTTTTTTTTTTTTTTTCCCTAATCTCTTTACTGTATGACAATCACAGTTTTAAGTTTTGTTTTTTTTTAAACACCGATCAATTTCGTTCCCCACTGAGGAGATGGTGCACAGGGAGGCTAAGCAACTTGCTCAGGGTCATACGGCCAGGAAGGGCAGGGCTGTGATGGGCACTCGGGCAGTCAGTACTAAGGCTCCTGCTATGAATGCGGCTTGCGAATGACGGAAGTTTGGAAAGCCCAAGGTTAGGGATGCGTTTCGGAATGCCACCAGCTCACAGTGACTCTGGAACTGTCTTCTCCCCACCTCCTTCCACGGAGCAGGTCCCAGCCACGCGCTGGACCGCAGGACCACGCTCCCCCAGCTACTGTCCACCGGGCAGGGGCAAGACTCGACTCAGACTGGGGTAATCCAACTCTCCCCTGAGACTCTGCAGCTACGATCCCAAGGGATCTGGTGTCCACAGTGGCGCTGAAATATGTCAGCCGGGGAGCCGTGGACACCTGTGTTTTCTGCAGACCGTGGCCAGTCTCGGAAGAGAAGAATGAAAGCACGCAGAGAGGCAGACGGGGGTGGGGGGGGTGGGGGGGTGTCTCTCCGGATGCCACCTCAGATTGCACCCATGCCCTTCGTTATGGACCAATCGTCTGTTTTCTGGGATAAATGTCCCTTTTAACCTAAGCTAGCTAGCATGGGGTTCTGCCTTTTTTTTTCTTTTTTAAGGAAAACAATTTTTATTTCATTTACTTTTTAATTAATTTTTAAGTAGGCTCCACACCCAGCACGGAGCCCAACGTGGGGCTCGAACTCACCACCCTGAGATCGAGACATGAACGGAGACCAGAAGTCCCACGAGCTAGCCCTGTGCCCTTGAAAACAAGTTTTAACAAGAAATGCAGAGGCGCCTGGGCCGCTCAGTCCATCAAGCGTCTGCCCTAGGTTCAGTTCATGATCCAGGAGTCCCAGGATCCTGCATCAGGATGCCGCACAGGGGGGCAACCTCTCCCTCTTACTCTCTTTCTCTCAAATAAATAAAATATTTGTGTTTTTATTTTTAAAAGATTTTATTTATTTGACAGAGAGTGAGAGGGAGAAGCAGGCTCACCACTGAGCAGGGACCCCATTTTTGGGCTCTGTCCCAGGACCCCAGGATCATGACCCCAGCTGAAGGCAGATGCTTAACCCACTGAGCCACCCAGGTGCCCCAAATAAAAATCTTAAAAAAAATAAAAAAAGAAATAAAAAGAAATGCAAAGTATGGGGGGCCAGAAGGGGGAGGGGGACCTGAAGGTCTGCAAGAAGAGCTCTTCAGGATTGGGGTGAGTATCCCCAGGGGTAGATAATTCATTCTTTTTTTTTTTTTTTAAGATTTTATTTATTTATTTGACAGAGATCACAAGTAGGCAGAGAGGCAGGCAGAGAGAGAGGGGGAAGCAGGCTGCGTGCCAAGCAGAAAGCCCGATGCGGGGCTCGATCCCAGGACCCCAGGATCATGACCTGAGCTGAAGGCAGAGGCTTTAACCCACTGAGCCACCCAGGCACCCCAGATAATTCATTCTTTTGTTGATCTGTCCCTGTTAGAATATAGAGAGAGCACCATGATATGCCTGAACTCAGCAACACAGGGGTGAGTGTGAGAGCGAGACCTCCATTCAGCAGCTTGTCGCCGGGTTAGTGAGACAGGCACTTGAAGTTCACGCACGCCAGGCTTGGGCATCAGGGGCTCCCCATCCGTGAAACGATCAAATCCCATCCTTTCTGCCCATGCGCCCTCCCCCTCCCATTTCCGTTTCCATTTTATCAATTTTTACATTTGACTTCATCCATTCCTATCTTTTACCCTTTTTGAAATTATTTTGTTATTCTTTCCAAATTTCTTGAATTAAGATGTTCATTACCAATCTTTTAAAATTTTATTTCCTTCTAAAGGCATCTTAACGCGGTGCCTTTCCCTCCCTATGCTGCTTTGTCCTCATCCCGCAGGTTCGCCTGTAGACCGCTCTGTTCCCTTGTTCAGTTGCGGCTGGACTGTAGTTTCCATTTTGACTTTTTCTGTAACTGCAGAGTTCACCTGAAATACGGTAGTCATTGTATCTGCCTCATAGAGGTGCTGCAGGGTCAATCGAAACGGTAAAAGTAAAATTTTTAGTACACCGCCCGGCAGGTCATAGGAACCCCGCTGGCATCATGGGTTCGAATCTCCCATCTTCCTCCCCGTGCTGCCTTGTCCCTCATTTCCTGTAAACATCTCGGCCAGAAGGAGTCTTCTGAACTGGAGGCCTAATCAAATACCTTTCAAAAAGAATAAAAGACAGGAATGGATAAAGTCAAATGTAAAAATTGATAAAATAGAAACAAAAAATAGCGGGGTGGGGGGAACAGGAAGGGTGGGATTTGATCATCTCACAGATGAGAAGCTGAAGCTCAAAAAGAGGTTAAATATGGGGCGCCTGGGTGGCTCAGTTGGTTAAGCCTCGGGCTCTTGATTTCGGTTGGGGCCACGATCTCAGGGTCCTGGAACGGAGCCTCACCTAGGGCTTCCCACTCAGTGGGGTGTCCGCTTGTCTCCCTCTGCCCCTCCCCTGCTCATGCATGCTCTCTGTCTCTCTCTCTAAAATAAATAATTAAACAAACAAACAAAAAGGCTAAATAATGTGTCCAAACCTGACAGTTCTCAAGGGGCAGAAGGACTGACCCTGGGATCTGGATCTCGCTAGATTCCAGAGCCCGATTTGCTTCCCTTCCCGTCCTTCCCCTCCCCTCCCCGCCTCCCTTCCTCTTTAGTTTCTTAAGATTTTTACTTTTTAAATAATCTCTACACCCAACCTGGGTCTCGAACCCACAATCCCGGGCTCAGGGGGTGCATGCTTCACTGACTGAGCCAGCCGGGCGCCTCCAGAGCTTGATTTCTTAACTACGGAGGGTTTGACGTATAAGGCTCTCAGATGCTGACCATTCCTCTTTGTCTGACAGAAAATGCCCACTATTGGGCCCTAGGTGGCCCCTTCTGCCAGCCCTACTATGTGACATGAGTGCTGAGGTCAGGGTCCTGGAGTGGGACTTTGCTCTGCTCAGCCCGCCTCATCTGTAGACACACTCAGAGGACACCCCGAAGGGCCACTGATGTTTCTGCACAGGAAGGAGCAACCCTGCACGGTCAGTCACATCCTGAACTCAGAGGGTGACCATCTGGTTCCGACGGGTCTAGGACTTTCCCGGTTTTGGCATTAAAATTTCCACGTCCTGGAAAACCCCTCAATCCTGAGCGAGCTGGGATGGTTGGTCACCTTAACAGGTTGCCCCCAGAGCTTGGGAATTCCAGAACATTCTGACGGTAGAGTCCCGAGAGTCTGGCCAGTGGTCTTCAAGGGCAGACTAAGCACAAACATCTGCATACCCAAGGCACCTACTGCAAATGGTGCCTGTCCGGCCACCACCACCCCCAACCCCAACTGGCTAACGGAGGGTTTACTGGGATGTGGCCCAAGACTCTGCATTTCCCCCGGGGGAGTTTTTATACACACTTAAGCTTCTCAAATTATAGAATTCCAGGCCTATTATGAAGACTATGATAGCAGCCACTGGGGTCATGGATGTGGGTGAGAAGGAGGGCGTAGCGAGAAACTGGGCTTCCAATGCAAAGAGTCACCTGACTTCCCACTTGACCCTGTGCAATAAAGCCAGCCCCCCATGCCTCAGTTTTCTTATATATAAAATGGGAATAATTAAAGGATATGGTACATGCAACCCCCCGGTAGCGCGTGATAAATTTTCCTTCCCTCTTTTTTGATTGTGATTGAGAATCTGTATAAGAAGTGGGCAGAGGGAGCCTATCTGCACCCACAGAAATGGCTTTTCAGACTATGTGCCCACTATGACCCCAACTTAAAAAACCTCCCAGAAAGTATCTTTCAGAACTTAGGGTCTGAAAAATAAAGTCTTGCCCTGCCCTCCAAACACCTTACTCCCGCTCTCGAATTTGTTCTGTTTCCTTGCAGATATTTCCTCTTTATGGCTCCACTCCTAGAAATCTTGAATGCTGAAGATGTAATCATTTAAATGCAATCCTGGGGCGGGGGTGGGGGGGCGACTGGATGGCTTAGTCAGTTAAGTGTCTGCCTTTGGTTTAGTTCGCGATCCTGGGGTCCTGGGATCAAGCCTTGCATTGAACTCCCTGCTCGGTGGGGAGCCTGCTTCTCCCTCTCTCTGGCATTTCCTACCATCCCTGCCCCTACTTGGGCTCTCTGGCTATCTCTGCCTATGATATAAAGAAATAAAATCTTTAAAATAAATAAATAAATAAATAAATAAATGCAACCTTTGGAGTGCCTGGATGACTCAGTCCGTAGAGTGTGTAACTCTTGATCTTGGGGTCGTGAGTTCAAGACCCTCATCGGGTGTAGAGCTTACTTTAAAAAAAGTTTCTTTTTTCTTTCTTTCTTTTTTTTTTTTTTAAAGAAAATCTTTAAAAAAGCAACTCTAGGGTGCCTGGGTGGCTCAGTGGGTTAAGCCTCTGCCTTCGGCTCAGGTCATGATCTCAGGGTCCTGGGATCGAGCCCCTCATCAGGCTCTCTGCTCTGCAGGGAGCCTGCTTCCTCCTTTCTCTCTGCCTGCCTCTCTGCCTACTTGTGATCTCGCTCTGTCAAATAAATAAATAAAATATTTAAAGGAAAAAAAAAAAGCAACTCTAAGTCTTCTGTCCTTCTTCTTCTTCTTCTTCTTTTAAGATTTTACTTATTTATTTGACAGAGAGAGACACAGTGAGAGAGGGAACACAAGCAGGGGGTGGGGGGAGACAGAGAAGCAGGCTTCCTGCAGAGCAGGGAGCCCCATGCAGGGCTTGATCCCAGGACCCTAGGATCATGACCTGAGCTGAAGGCAGACGCTTCAGTGACTGAGCCACCCAGGCACCCCTTCTGTCCTCCTTCTAAGGGACTCAATATCTATTGAATTGTTCTTATTACATGCATATTGATTTTCCAAAACTTTTTATTTCGAAGTCATTATAGTATCTAGGGAAGTTGCAAAGACAGCAGAGTGAGCTCCCCCGGACCCTTCCTCCCATTTCCCTTCGGTGACATCTTCCTTAACTAGAGGACCCTATCATCACCCGGCAATTGAGAGAGGCTCGTAGCGGAGTTCTGTGCCTACTACGTGTATGAGCACCGCCACGGTCGAGGCTGGTACTGTTCCATGCCTAGGAAGATCTCATGCTTTCCTACCCTCATGCTATCAGTTAGACCCATCACCACCACGCTAACCCCCGGCAACCACTGACCTCTTCTCTGTCTTTATAATCTTGTCATCTTGAGACGGTCATATACACGGAAGCATACACAGGGGAGTGTGACCTTGTGAGGTTGACTTTTTTTTTTTGACTCTAATATATCATATTATCCACATCCCACTATATTCATAGCAGTGTATTATGTAAGTCACCACAGAATCCTTCTGAGCTAAAAGCAAAGCTATGATGAGGATATTTTACCAAAAAGCTACTCTTGACTGTGTTCTGGGCAATGTTCCCTGACTGACTCATTGGATCTTCCAAACAGGTCTGGGAGCTGGTGGCTATTGCTTATCTCCCTTTGGTAGAGAAGGAAAGGGAGGCCCAGAGAGGTTAAGACACTTGTTTGAGGTCACAAAGTCAGGCAGTCTGGCCCAGATCCCAGGCTCTTGACCATGACCTCTACCTGCCTCACTGCTGTGCACCTGCGGCCTCGTCCACATGTTCCCCACCACCTCCCCACCTCCCCCCACTGCACGCCCGGTGGGACCTGCTTTCCTGGGAGTTCCCAGGGGCAGGGGCTTGCCAAGCAGATGTGAGTCAACACGTTCAATCCAAGTCGTAGGAGTCAAATTCCTTGGGCTTCCTTCCTTTCTTTCTTTTTTTAAGTAAGCGATTTCTACACGCACTACCCCGAGATCAAGAGTCGCATGCCCTTCCGACTGAGCCCCGTTGGGCTTGCTTTCTTGACTAAAGAGCATGTCTGTGGATAGGGGACCAGACAGTAAAGAGCCCGATTTTAGCGGAAGTTTGAGATTCACAGAACCGCAGAGAGTGGAAGCACCGTGCAGTGTGTCAATCCTATGGGCATCACCTGTGTTTTACGCAGCATTGTAGCAGATTCGATTTTTCACAGCGTCTTTTTAAAAAAATGGGTTTTATTCTGGTAAAATATACCTAACATGAGGTTAGTCACTTTAACCATTTTTTTAAAAAAAGATTTTATTTATTTATTTGAGAGAGAAAGGAGTGCACGAGATAGCACAAGGGGAGGGCACAGAGGGAGAGGGAGGAGCAGACTCCCCACCGACCAGGGAGCCCGACATGGGGATCCATCCCAGAACCCTGGGGTCATGACCTGAGTTGAAGGCAGACGCTTAACCAATTGAGCCTCCCAGGCACCCCTCTTTAACCATTTCTGAGTGTACAGTTCAGTTACATTAATTACATTAGCAATGTTGTGCAACCATCACCCCTATTTCCAGAATTTTTCATTACCCTAAATAGAAACTGTCCCCATTAAGCAATAATTCCCCATTTGTGCAGCTACTTTCTGTTTCTATGAATTTGACTATTCTAGCTACATTCCAGTAAGTGGAATCAATACCATATTTGTCTGGTTTCTTTTACTTAGCTGAATGTTGATCCGTGTTGGAGCTCATGGGAGAACTTCATTCCTTTTTTTTTTTTTTTTAAGATTTTATTTATTTATTTCACAGACAGAGATCACAAGTAGACAGAGAGGCAGGTAGAGAGAGAGGGGGAAGCAGGCTCCCCGCTGAGCAGAGAGCCCGAAGCGGGGCTCCATCCCACGACTCTGAGATCATGACCTGAGCTGAAGGCAGAGGCTTTAACCCACTGAGCCACCCAGGCACCCTGAACCTCATTCCTTTTTAAGGCTGACTGGTATTCCATTGTATGCACACGCTGCATTTTGTCTGTATATTCTTCTGTGGATGGACACTTAGGTTGTTTTTACCTCCCCTTCCTCCCCCTCTTCCATGCCCTCCTCCTCCTTCTTCAAGTAAGCTCCATGCCCAGCATGGAGCCCAGTGCAGGGCTTGCTTGAACTCACGTGTCTGAGATCAAGACCTGAGCTGAGAGCAGGAGTCAGACAATTAACCAACTGAACTACCCAGGCGCATTTACTTTCTTTCTTCTTCATTTTTTTTCTAAAATGCATTTTATTTTTATTTTTTTAAATTTAATTTTATTTTTTCAGTGTTCCAGGTCCCATTTACTTTCTGATATTGTGAGTAATGCTCTAAGGCACAAGGTTGTCCGAGTTTCTGTGTGAGTGCTTGCTTTAAATTCTTTCGGGTTCCAGCTAGGAATAGAATTGCTGGTCATATGGTAATTCTATGTTTAACTTTTTGAGGAACCCCCTGATTAAATTTTGAACAGAATATTTCCAAAAAGGAGGAGAAGTAGTAGACAAAGGAAGATAAAAACAACAAAAAAGCCAAACCACACCTAAACCTCAGAGGCGGGCTCAGGGGAGGTGTTTTGCACGGATTATGTTTTTCCCCTTCCTATCAAGCATTCCATCTGTAATTCTGCTGGTTCACATTCAGAAAGAGAGACCTAGAAAAATATAGCTTGGGGTTTTCTTTTAAGGCAAGCCTTTTCTTCAGAAGTCCTGATAAAATACAATTTCTCTAGAACTTGAAACTGTATTTGAAAACTATGCTCGATCCTCAAGCCAAAATAAGCTCTCTTTCTGAGCATACCTTGGTTTTACTATGTGAGGACATGCATGAGTGACTACACACAATTACACGCTAGACCAGTATGAGGCAAACTGTATTAATGCATTTCTTCTTCTCAAAGGTGTGTTCCCTTGAATTTTCAAACTTCCTGGCCAGATCACAATGAGTAAGTCAATTTCCTCCATGCGACATCGCTTTGTAAGTAGGCAAGGTGCTAATTACCTTAAATCTGCAACATTTGATTTCGCTGCCCATCTGTGACTTTTCTAAGACTGAAACTCAGTCACCAAGGTATAATCAATTGAGGATAAAATTCTTTAGGCAAGTTGAAATATTTCAGGAATCTTAAATATTCTCTGTGCCGATAGGACGAAATACGCTTTCGATCCATGGGTCCAGAGAATGTGGTAAACACAATTTCCCTGAAGAAGAAGAAAAAAATCGAGCCTGTCTCTACACTGGGCACACTACTGTATGGATGGTCTTCGATCGAAAGCTCCCCTAGACGAGTTCTGAGAAGCAATTTCTTATTTTTCTCTAAACCTTTCAGTTACAGCCAGACTTTCCTACTGGTTGAATCAGTCTGCAGGAAGAACGCGCTTGCTCCCTTCCTGGGAGCTCAGATAGGGTTTCTTGCCAGAACTAGAAATTGCCTCTTTTACAAATTCCCCTTCCCAAGCAAGCTTTGATAACCCACATGTGGGGCCACAAAGGCCCCGTCAGTGTATTTTTAAACCAGAGAGAAGGGCTCCGCCTTCTATCATAAATTACAGTAACATCATTTCTAACCACAGAGGTGCAGTTCCTGTGAGCAGAAGCAAGTCTATTTCGGTGTCTTGGGGATAGCAGAAACTTTCTAGTACAACTTAGAGCTATCAGCCCAGTGGCAGACTGGTAGAGGGCTCAGTGGGTCTGGGGGAGGGCCTCGTTTGCCGGTTTCCGAGGTGGAAATGCACCCACCCTGCCTGATGTTCCTAGAAGCAAGAGTTGGGGAAACATGTACAGATCAGAGCCAGTACAAAGGGCTCTGAGAACCACAACAGCACGGCCCCCAACTCCACTCCCCTTTGACTCAAGACGTAAGGACCTAAATCCCCGGAAGCACCATCCCATTCTCTTCTCCTGGACAAAGTTAAAACTGGGGTTTCATGGGGTGCCTGGGTGGCTCAGTGGGTTAAAGCCTCTGCCTTCAGCTCAGGTCATGATCCCAGGGTCCTGGGATCGAGCCCCGAATGGGGCTCTCTGCTCAGCAGGGAGCCTGCTTCCCCCTATCTCTGCCTGCCTGTCTGCCTACCTGTGATCTCTGTCAAGTATAAGTAAAATCTTAAAAAAACAAAAACAAAAACCCCAAACAAACAAAAAAAACCCCTGAGGTTTCACTATACCCATATTCCGTCTCCGTTCAAAATCCCAGAGGCTCTGTTAATCCTTTCCGAGGAACAGAATTTACTTAGATTGTTCCAAAGTTAATATTAAACCTCTACCACTGTTCTGATCCAGAGGATAAGCATTCTGAGAAATCAAATATTTTTTTGTATTAAAAAAAAAAAGCCTCTCATTAGTGCCTCCCTTTTGTGGAGCTAATACCATTTAGAAATAATTGCCCCATGTGCTTTAGGCCTTAGAATTATTTTAACAAAATGTTCTTGTCATGTTGATGTCATTCTAATGACATGTTATTGGTGTTTTGGTTCTGGAAATGTGGATGTTTCCCAGGAAACTGACCAGTGGGAAGGAAGGTGGGTGGAAAGCGAAAGTATGTCAGAAATCGCCAGCTAAGGTTCTGGTTAATTCTCCTAGCTTAGGTTCTGGGGTGATTCTATTTTCTAGGGAGGAAAAGCTTTCTAATTTCTCGGGACAAAAAAGGAAAAAAAAAATCCCTTCTCTAGGATCCTCTGGGCTCCGTTAGCATCCCGTGCGGATCGCTGTGTCACATTTCTGTCGTGGTTTCCACACAGATTGGTGCTATTGATTTCTCTCCTTATTCTGTTAGATCAGGCTCTGCATCCAAGAGCTGGTTCTTTGTCTCCTTTTTTTTTTTTTTTTTAAATATTTTATTTATTTGACAGACAGAGATCACAATTAGGCAGAGAGTCAGGCAGAGAGAGAGGAGGAAGCAGGCTCCCTGCGGAGCAGAGAGCCCGACGTGGGGCTCGATCCCAGGACCCTGGGATCATGACCTGAGCCGAAGGCAGAGGCTTTAACCCACTGAGCCACCCAGACGCCCCTGGCTCTTTGTCTCCTTAACCCTCCCCAGCGCCCAGAAAAGCACCCGGCTTTGTTTGTGGACTGAGGGACATGGATGACTTTTCTAAGTCAGAGATACCATTGGGCTTTCAAGATTTGGATGGACTCATCTTTTTCAAGAATCCATCCTACACCACACGGTCCACTTTAAACCCACTGCCATTATGGCTTGACTTAGCGATGGATGCTGTTGAACGTTGCATAGAAGTGAAGGTTTTAGCAAGCACAGGGCTCTGTGCTGTGGGTTAAGGTGCGAGGCTCGTAGTGTGGGCAGAGAGCAAGGAGTGTGGGGCTGAATCACAGTCACTCACCACTGAGAGAGGCACTTGATGGGTCTGAGCAATGGTTTGTTCATCTGTAAACTGGCATCCTATTTAATGTGATGGATCCATTAATTAATCTAATTGATTAATTCCTATAGATTAATTAATTAATCTGTAAAGATTAGATCAGATAATGTATGTAAAAGACTTCACGGCTGACTGGTCCAAAGTAAGCTTCACTTCCTAAATGTTGTTCCCATCTCTGCCTTCCTTTCTCCAATCCCCTCCTCCTCCTCCTCTTTTTGTTTCCAGCCAATTTTAAAAATTGTGGCAACATATCCATAACCTAAAGCTTCCTATTTTAGCTATATTAAGTGTATCGTTCAGTGACATTAAATACATTCCCTTTGTGCAACCATCAGGACCAGCCGTCTCCAAAGCTTTGTCATCATCCCCAGTGGAAACTGTCCGCATTAAGCATGACTCCTGGCTCTCCCCAACCCCTGACGCCCCTCCCTCCAGCCCTTGGCAATCACCATTCTGTTCTCTGTCTCTGTGAATTTGACTAGTCTGGGTACCTTGTGTAAGTGGGATCATACGCGATCTGTTTATCCTTTTATGTCTGGCTTGTTCTGGCTTATTTCCTTTAACATAATGTCTTTAAGGTCCATCCATACTGTAGCCTGTGTCTGACTTTCATTCCTTTTTAGGGCTGCATAGTATTCCGTTGCGTGTTTCCATCCCATTTTGTTTATACGCTTATCTGTGGATGGACATCTGGGTGGTTCCCACCCTTGGCTGTTTCGAGGAGTGCTGCTGTGAATATGGGTGTGGATGCATCTGTTCGAACCACTTCCGCCTTCGAAAGTGGACTCTATTATCACCCCAGTATTGTTGGTACAGGTTCTGGGACAACTTCAAACCTCCTCCTTCCTCCTAGAGGTCTTCCCTGGTGCCCCCTCTTTAAAAGAGCCCCCCACTCCTGCTGCCACTCTCCAGCCCACTCCTTGCTTTTCTATTTCTCATAGGAGTTCTCGCCATCTGATATCTTAGATATCGATCTGTTGATTAACCGTCTCCAGGGACTGCTATATAAATATCAGGACAGTCTGGATGGACCTTGGCTCTATTCCAGCTCTTAGAAGAGGGTCTGGTCTACAGTAGGTGCTCAATAAAAACGTGTTGAATGACTTAGTGACAACTGTCTGCCTTACCTCTGCCTGTCTATCGCCACTGCACCTGACCACAGCTGGGGCCCCAACCTAGTTTAAGAAACATACCCGTAAGACAGGTACAAAAGCAGGCCCTGTCCCCGAGTCTTCTGGACAAAAACCAGTGTAGGTACATGTGTAGCCAGAGGCCTGAGCCGAGCTTTTGAGTTGCTGGACATTTTGAACAACCCAGGTGGAGAATCACTGACTTCACCTTGCCCTTCCTAGGTCTCCGTCTGACACAGGGCCTTGGTGCCCCAGGTCTGGAGCAAGTTCTGACTCACAGCTGCTGACAAAGGTGAGTCAGGCTTCAGTGAGGACAGCACAGGACACGAGACAGTCTCATTTCAAAACAAACCCACCTCCTCTGTTTGCTTCAAGTTGTTTTATGCAAAAACATTGCCTCGGGGTGTCCACTGGCTCAGAGGACTGCTGCTGCCTGCCGGGTGGGTTCGTTGGGAGAACTCTTCGTTCTCCCTCTTTCTCTCTTTTCTTTCCTCTTCTTGTCGTTTCTCAAAGATCCCCACTGATGTCCAGACCAGCTGTGGTGGCAGAGGGACAGCCCTGCCTCCTTCAGCATTTAGCAAAGCAGAAAGCCCCAGGGAGCAGGTTGGAAATGGGAAGTGCCCCCGACCCTTCCCCCTGGGCACTACACTCAGCCTCTCACTTTTTTTTTTTTTTTAAAGATTTTATTTATTTATTTGACAAGGAGAGACACAGCGAGAGAGGGAACACAAGTAGGGGGAGTGGGAGAAGGAGAAGCAGGCTTTCCGCAGAGCAGAGAGCCCGATGTGAGGCTCGATCCCAGGACCCTAGGACCATGACCTGAGTCGAAGGCAGACGCTTAGTAACTGAGCCACCAGGTGCCCCCAACCTCTCACTTTGTCTGAGGTCGAAGGGGACAAAAACGAATGCCTTTTTCCAACTCGCAGACCTATTATTTGGCTTCCTACTAGTCTGTGTGTGTTAGGAATCAGCTATCCACTCGCTTCCCAACTAGCTGTGTAAACTTGGACAAGTTCCTAAACTCCTCTGGGCCTTCAGCGTCCTCATTTCTAGAATCAAGCAGCTGGAGCGACAACAAATCACAGCAAAAACGAGTGTCATGAGCAAGGGGAGGACACTGGTGAGCCGGGATTCCACAGAACTCATTCTGGAAGCCTCTTTGCAGGAAATCGCTGGAGTCCAGCTTCACTCAGACGTTTTCAGCTCCCAGGTCCATCTGCAGAAATCCTGGAAACTGGGGTCCTAGCGGTGGGAAATAAGGCAGTTTATGTCAAAGCAGGGGTTTCTCTTGGGGCATTTTGCCCTCGGGGCACGTGGAGATGTCTGGAGATAGTTTGGTTGTCCCAGCTCCAGGGAGGGCGGCTAATGGCCTCTAGTGGGTAAAGGACGGGGACATTGCTAACCCTCCCACGGTGCACAAGGCCGCTCCACAATGAAGGACAAGCCACCCTCGAGTGTCAGTAGGGCTGAGACTAAGAAGCGGTGCCCACTGGTGGATCTGTCCCGAGTGGCTCCTTTACTCTGGGAGCCCACCCTTCGTTTCAACTTAAGGACTGGATTCCAGGCCAGGACTTCTGGTGCGACTCTGGTCCCAGCAGCGGTTCCCTCTGTACCCAAAGCCCCTTCCACTGAGTGCTGGTTGTTTAACCCACACGGATCCCTGGGCTTCGGCTGTGATTTCTGGATTTCATTCATTCACTCAACAAACATTTCCTGAGCGCCCCTCTGCCCCGATCCTGCTGCAGGTGAACAGGACAGGCGGCGATGCCCTCAGCTCCCACGCCTTCCCCAGATGGTCCTTTGAAGGACAGCAGAGGGGTCCCCCCAGCTGACTCAGGGGTGTGGCGAGCGAGCAAGGGCTCGAGCGCACCCCCACCACCCGGGACTCCCTCCGAACCACATCCCTGCGAGTTGGCTCCCGTGCTCCCAGGGCGGCCGCTGTGTGCGAGCGACGAGCTCTGGAAAGCCCAGGGTTCCGGCTCGGACGGGAGACCCTGCCTTTGCAGCTGCTGTTGAAGGGAACGGGGGCTGGCGGGACCTGTGGGCTCCGAGGGAAACCTCGCAGGGAGCGGAGGCAGGAGGTTTATGAGGCAAACCCTGGTAGTCTTGAGCACGGCTTAGGCCTTCTGGTTGGCTCGGACACTGCTACCTCTGCTCCTTCGTCTTCACTCTCCTTCCCTCGTTCCCTCCCATGTTGCCAAGGTCACCCTTGCTCACTTCCTCCCTCCTCCAGCCCCTCCCGAGACCCAGTCTCTGTCTCCTGAGCAGAGATAAGCTTCCTTGAGTGGCCTGTGGAGGTCCATTTCCTCAGAGGCCGCTCGGAGCCATCGGTACCCCTCCCTCTCCAGACCTCTCCTCCCCTATCAAATACACTTCTTGTTGGTTCCCACCTCCCCGTTCCCCTCATCCCATCTGGGTCTGGCAAAAACTTCCTTGGCCAAACTTGCCCCCCACCCGCCTGAGGCTGTCATGGAACTCTCCAGAAGCCTACCGTTCATCACAAGGCAGCCTGGTAGGTTACTGGTAGAGGCTCTCCATTGTTTCGCAGCTGCGTGACTTTGGACCGGCTACTTGACCTCCCTGGGCTTCGGTTTCCTCCTCTCTAAAACGCGCAAAACGATTGTCCCTGCCTCTCAGCGTTTTGTGAGGTTAGATGAATGAATATATATATAGAAAATAAGGGCTCACTGCTTTTTTGGGGTGCCCCTTAAGATTAAGAACCTATTTGTTTCCTGCCCTCTAATATGTCGATTCCTGTATTTCCTTAGAGCTCCCAAGATGCCCTAGCCAGCTCTGTTTCTCCTCCTTCATCGCACAGAGCTGCGTCGCATCTAAACTGGAGCCCTTGCTAGACAAGGGAGGGCCTATATGTGGAAGCTTTGCAGGAAACACAGCCTCTTCTCCCAGGAAGAAAACAAAAGTCACGAACACTGACCCAAAGACGTTTTGTTTGGCCTTCATTGGCAAAGGCGGCCTCATGGGTGCGCGCACTGGGCAGGCCCTATGCTTAGTTGAATGCGCACCCTGCCGTCGATGTCTTAAAATTCCTAATAATTTCGAATCCGGGGCCCTGCATGCTCAGTCTACGTCGGGTCCTACAAATTATGAAGCTGTTCACAAGTTGCCTGGCACAGGCAGTCATTCTTAACAGCTCCTGAATCCCATTTAAAAACTGGGAGGTTTTCCATATGAAAAGATCTGGCTCTGCTCGAGAGATGTGCAGGGCGGCCAGTGCTGAGCTGGTTTTCCTGCCGAACAAAAATTACCTGGAGCTGAACATCATCTTCCTCTTTGTACTTGTGCAGGCTTCACTTCTCTCCTGCGCTGGCTGCCCCGTGGGCTCTGGAGTCTGTGTCCCCAGATCTCTCGGCTCTGCTCACGTGAAGCCACTTTATGGGACAGAGCAGTGAGCAAAACGGCCCCTGCACGGAGCTCCAGCATTTTCTTAGCACCAGAGCCGCCTTCTGTGTGGCCCATAGACGGGGCTGGTCTGCCGAATTTGATGAATTGGCTTTACGTCTTTGGAATCCAAGAAAATGTTGGACAAGTGCTTTCTATGTCTCTGCTTTCTTGTTTCCTTTTTCGAGTATTCCGTGCCTGTACATGATTGGAAAATAAAAAGAAATGGGTCCTGCCGCTTA